>NC_069789.1:102102203-102405233 GCF_027406575.1 Nycticebus coucang
GTGGTACCACTATGTATGAAATGAAAAACTATTAGTGAGATAGGATAGAATGTTATGATGCCCTCGGCTTTTTTTTTTTCCACTCTGTTTTTTCTCCTGTACTGATAACAGAGAAGGCAGACTTTATCTGAATATCCTTTGAAGCCAGTTTTATGGAACTAATTTACCTTTGCATTTTGGGAATATCCCTGGGCATATTTTGTCTAGCCGTTAGGGCTACACTTAAACCATTTCATTATCTTTTCACTTTGCCTGTCTTTACCTCCATTAAATTTGTAGTAATTGTGGACAGAGAATCTCAACAATATAGAAAACTGGGTAACATAGAAATACCACCTCTGAAACTAAGATACAGTTGAGAGACCAAAGAGTGCCTAAGACAAGTCCTAAATAATGAATGAAGTAGAGCTTCCATGCTTTTGGCACTCTCTTCAAGTATCCCTGTAATTCATGTATCAGCACACTTTGAATAGTTCCATATGTCTCTAAGTGATTGTGTGCTTTTGCTCTCTTCTGTTCTGCCTCTTTGCTCTGCTTGCATCAGCATACTAGTACTGTGTGCTAACCAATTGCGCAACCGGAGCACTGTGTTCTGCCGCTTTGAATGATTGGGTTATCAGAAAGTCTGCTTTAAATTCTAAGATTTTTCTTCTCCGCATTCTACTTGGTTGCTCAGACTCTCCACTGTGTTTTGAAACTCCTTCAATGCCGCATTCAGTTCCTTAAGCTCTCCGCTATCCTTCCTAATTATGTCCAGATTCTTCCTGACTTTGTCGTTTTGTTGATTTCTCAAGACAGTTGTTGGACTTCTTTGTCCAACATCTCTTCAATTCCATTTGTCATATTCTGAATTCTATTTCTGTCATTTTGACGATTTCTTTATGGATAGTATTTTCTCCCCCTTGTAATCTCTTGGGGGAGTTGATCTGCTCTGATTTTTCATGTTGACAGGGTTCCTCTGCTGATCCTTTCCCATGTTTGCTTTCAATTATTTTTTAATGTTTAAGCTAAAACAAGATGTCCCTAAATTTTTGTTGACAAATATTCTAGTTGAGCTTACTTAGGAAGTCCCTAAGAGAAAGTTGGGGCCTGGAAGGTGATGGTTGGGCTGACCAAGTAGCCTACCCCTCTGCCAGCAATAGTGCTGTTGAGTGAGCTCTGGGACCATTTAGATGTCCAGTCAGATGGGATGGTGATAGAATGGGCTACCCCAAAATGCAGAGGTCTCCACACCCCTTCTAGGATTTGCCAATGCCAAATGACAGCTCCTCATTCTGCCAGCTGCTCAGTGGGTATGGGGGCTATGTGGCTGCCTGATCTGGTGGGCTGGTATCAGTTTGATGGGTCCTAAGGGCTGGACTCTTTACTCTTATTCCAGATGCAAGGCAGCTATTTGTTCTAATAACCACTCAGTAGATTATTAGGACCATTTGGATGCCTAATCTGAGGGGCTGATTTCAATTTCAGAGGCCCCAGATTGTGGAGTTCACCCCACATTCATCCCATCCCTTCTAGAACCTGTCAGAGTCAAGCAGCTGCTTGATACACAGGTAGCCCAACTCAGCAGGGATTTGGGGCTATTCGTGTACTAAAACAGGCTGGCTGATTCAGTTTCAAGGGCCGCAGGTTATGGAGTTCACCATGCCCCTTTAGGGCTTGTGAAAGCTATGTGGCAGCTTGTTTCACTCACCCACTCAACAAGGATTTAAGGCAATTTGGAAAATAAATTCACAAGCTGCAATCAGATCCAGAAACCCCAGGATGTGGAGCTCACTGCTTCCCATCACCACTCACTGTTTAAACGAGCCACTGCTTTTTCCTGTGGTCCTTCTAGTACACAGCTCCCAAAGCTCCCTTTTGGGGATACATGGTGTAGGGGTACCTGAGGACCAGCTTTGTTGTCTCCATGCTGGGTGGAGTGCAGCTGGGGGTGGGACCTCCACGTGATGTTCTGAGGCCAGGGGCAGCTCAAGACAGGAGCAGAGCTGTCACAGCCAGAGTATCAGCCTTGCCAGCAACAAATTGTAAAACCTATGGCCTGTGGTTGTGGAAGGGGAATCTGCAGCTTGCAAATACCTCCTAGGATATCCCAGAAAGTCATAAATGGATTAAAGACACTGTTGGGAAACACTATTTAAGAAAAAAAAAAAAAAAGCCAGGGTCCTGCCCCAGGGGCAGGGTCCTTTAAGACCTTTGGAATTGGTGGTGGTTGACTGAAGAAAAATAAAGTTAAAGTGGCAAGAGATAATGAGACAGGACACATGGAATAGAGTTTTCAAAGGTGGGAACACAGGGGACCACAGCTAGCTTGTAGGGTTCCAGCAAGTGGCCCTGAGTGTTTGTTCCACTCAGCTTTTATTGAAGGCGATTTCCTCTTTTAGCCCAGAGGGTAAGCCGAGGAAAGGAACAAAAACATCAGCAGTTTTTCTGAATAAGCATGTTAGGTCTTATTCTATCTATAATCATTAACTTCAAGGGTCTGAGCAGCCTTGAGAAATCCAAAACCTGAGCCTTGTGTGGGGCAGCTTCCTGTCTGTGGATACACACACACAGATTCCTTGGGGGAGGTTATTCCCCTCTATTTCTCTGTGGAGCAGACCCAATGGCATCAGGCTCCTCTGAAGAATTGGTGGAAAAGAAGAATTTTCTTCTGATAGCCACCTGAAAGCATCTCCCTCTGTGATTAGGCTACAAACCCTCCTGCCCATGCTTCAGGGCTCAAGCAGTTCCCTTAATCTCTGCCCTGGCCCTAAAACAAATCCCCACAATAGGTATTTGCTTTGACTGTTGACTGGGCAGGGGATGGTCTGCTTATGTTCCTTCCTGGGCCCTGCATGTAGCTTCCTCTATGGCCATTATTCTTCAGACTGTTTACAGACCCAGCAGGGGTGTTTGCAAGCTATATCTCTTGCATACAAGTCAGGCTTCTAGAAAAAGCAGGAACTGCTCAGATAAGTAATTTAGCTGCAGGCTTAAAAGTAAGATACATAAATCATATTTATTCTTCCTTGATCAACTTATTTCTCTGTTTTTCCCTTTTTCTGGAGGTGTTTTACCTTGCCAAGAATGGGGTTTTAAGTCCCCCTTCTATCTGTAAAAAATGTTTGTTTTTTTTTTTTTTGAAATTATAAAAGCCATAAATGCAAAAACTCATGTTAATACAAAAAGGTAAAAAGTATAAAATAAAAAAGCATCCTTAGTACTCTGTTCACTAGAATATTAGCTGGTGTACATACTGTTGTATTTCACCTATACGCACACACACACACACATTTTTTATTTGCATTTATATCTTAACTCCATAAACATTATTATCAATGCCATCCATGTTTTTAGGAGGAAGACTTCAGGTGATGTTTAGATTGAATGGTTGTTCTTTGGCATTCTCCTCCTTGATGACCTTGAAGAAAAAAAAATAGAGATAAACCTGTTGAAAGGAAGATGGTAATTCATTTCTCCATTCACTCACACTGTCTCCTCCCAAACAACCTCTTCTCCTCTATTCCCCTGTAAAGGACTCTCTTCGCACTCTCACCTACCTCCTTGGATGAGTTCTTGCCCTTTGAGTCATGTCTCCCCTCCCCTTGGTTGGGACTGTGAAATGGGGTTCACAGTACTACCCAGCATGAACACAGGGGAAGTACAGGAGATGCTGGAGAAACATCAAAGAGGAAGGAGCTGAGGTACCCAATGCAAGGAATTGAGGGGAAGGTTCTCCTTGGGTAGAAAGTTGAGAGGAGAGTACAAAAGGTATTCCTGGTCAAGAAATATTTGCGATGCTTGACGTATGGCCCCTGCACTAAAGCCATCTGAGAGCACGTGCATGACTGTGTGCCAGGATGTGTCAGCCTTGGTTCTGAGCTGTTTGCATTCCAGTAGTAGGCTTTGTTAGTGTTCCTGGAAACCCACAGGAACGTGTCTGTCTTTGTGACAGTGTGGCCTCTGTCATGGAGCCCCAACCACCCCTGTCTGCTTCAGTGTATGTCTCTCACTAAGGCTGGTTCTGATTCGCTCAGGGGCATCCTTGATTATTTAAGTGTGATAGGAGCTCTGCTGATCACCCTCAAATTAAATTCTCTTACCTGATCACTGTGTGTCATAAAGAATTAAATAAGTTAAATTAATTAATACATAAAACAATGGCTTTTACATGAATTACATGAATATCACTATTGATCAATATCAATATCACTATTTACATACATGAATTACATCAACATCACTATTTGACTTAGATACTATTAGTTACAGCCACTACTTTAACAACTATCTCTACAATCACATAACTCAGTCAAAGACCCAGCCCAAATTATCTTCCATGCTCAATATCTACACATCATATGGATAGCTTGTATATATCCTATGGGGATCCCAAACTTAACCTGTCCAAAAAACACTTTTTTGCTACCTAGAATGTGATCTTCCTACTGTGATCACAGGGGTATATTAAAGAATGAATGGAATAATGTACATAAAATACAATTTTTACTTCCACCTATACTCAGTGGGTGATCAGTTACCAGAAGCTTCACTATTGCCTTTGTTATTTCGTGGTGTGTGTAAAGTTTGTAAGTCTGCCCAATCCACAGACAAGATTTATGTTGACTATCTTGTGAAACCCCCAAATTAAGTTATAATGAATGGGAATAAAAATTGTATTTTTTTCTTTCCCCTGTATAGTAATTTTAAACCAGCAATATCTCTCATTGGTTTCCTGACCATTCTGTGCTCTTTGCTTGAAGGGAGTCATGACAAAAGTTACGTAAGAAAAAGAAAAAAATAGCCTGCTTCTGGTTTTTAATAAGGAGGCTTAGGGAAATCATATTACAAACCATATCTTTGGGATTACCCATGATGTATATGAACAAGGACTTCTTTGAGAGCTAGTGAATCATAGAGGAAGTGATCAGACATATTTTCTAGGCCTCCTGTGGAGGTGAAATATGTTAAAGAAGAAATGAATACACGGGGTGGTTACGTGCAGGAGACATGAGACCCTGCCTGGGATTCCTAAGCCAAGTGGGGTTTACATGTGGCCAAATAACTCCTATGGCTATAGGAATGGTTGTATTGCCGACAGTGAAAGATGGGACTTAGGAAAACTCCATATAGACCCTTCTAAGCCAGATGTTGCTGAAATAAATTCCTTCCTAGGATGTTGTCCTGGGATGTCCACTTATGTTTCTGAAGTATCACAGATAAATAGGTCTAAGTTGGTAATGACTAGGCATGAAGTTCATCCACCTAAATCAAGATGACCCTCATATAAGACATGTAGACTTTACTGAAGAGAAAATAGGACTTTTAGACCTATCAACACTGACAAACGCATTAAAAACCAAAAAGCTACCACAAACCACAAATCCCTGAATATGGTCTTCAACTTGTATGTGTGGGGTGGGGAAGGCGTCTGTAGCCTGGTTAGAGTACAGCTTGGCTCTTAGTGAGGATCTAGGTAAGAGAATAGTGATGAAATGCTCTCCTTGCTTTTATCCCCAGCTGTCTCCACACTCAATGTGTTCTGTGTCCGAGGAAGACATGACCACACTGGTCACATCATAGCCAAACAATGGCAGGCATGGATTTAATTTGAACAGAGAGGTACAACTCATTTGTGCATGGTTGTCTGCTTTTTCCCTGGACATAAAATCCATTTTCTGGACCTTTTTTCTAGTAGGGTTGAAATACACTCAATCATTAGATTTTGTTAAGGGTATAAGAAAATAAAAGCTTGTGTTCAGGAAACTTGGCATGATATGCTCTATTGCAGAAGGGGTGTAGCAGCAAGGTTTTGCTGAAGAAGGGATTTTGGTCCATCCAGAAATATTTCTGGGCCAATGAAGAGAAGAGAGCAAGGGATTCTAAACAAAAGGAAGCACCATATGTTAAAACACCTTATATGGGAAGGAGAAGGATTTTTGGACAACCACCCTAATGTATGTTCATTATTGTAGTGGAAAGTTATGAAAGGAAACTGGAATGTAAGAAATGAACATACAGTTGTATTCATCTCTCCTTGACTGGACACCTCTCTTCATACTCTCTCTATATTTGGACCAACAACAGACACTAATCTTTTAGAAGACCAAAATGACACCATGAATGCATATCTTATGAGTAATGAAGAATGTAGAATCCAGTGACTTGTCCAGTTATACATTGATCAATGATGAAAGTTAACCAGTAATATAATGAAATTACATTTAGTCAGAGAATCCCTTTCAAAATTCCGATCAACCCTTATGTTTGAAGGAGACAAAAGCAGAGGAAACAGAAACGTGGCACCCTGCTTAAGGATCTGTTGAGTGGGGCAACAAACACACAGATTGGTGGCAGGTAGCATTCCAGCTCTGGAATTTGTGGAGGATGTCTGTGTTACTTGGGCAGCTTCTCCCTTCTGGAACAATAAATATGGAAGATTTATTATTATTTTATGAAGAAAAGAAGTATTATTTCTGAACAAAGTTTTTCTCTCTAAGTTGAATGTTATATACAAGTTTTTTAATTATTGATAAGATCATTCTTCTGTTAATTTCCCCCTGGATATTGGCATCAATATAGCTTCCTTTATCCACATTTCAGCAGACACAGGAACCAGCATTACAGTCTTTGGTCTGGAAAGGTTGAAACGCAGATGATTGAAAGTTCATTTATCTTAGATTCCTGGCTCAACCTGTGTTAGGAACTGATGTGACCCAGCATGGTCAAGCACTTCCCTTGAGCTTATTTCTGGGTAGGTAAGCCTACTTGGTGAAAAGGGTGGCAAGTGTCAGCATAACAACAGGTGAGCTGCTGTATAAGTGAGGCAACCATAATTCTTAAATAGTCTTAGTCACAATTACAGGATTCTAGGTCTCCCTTAGGGAATTTCCAGGATCTGGATCTTTATGCTTCATTTAAGTGAGATCAGAGGGTATTTACAAAATGTTACAGTTTTACTAGTATTAATTATAATACTGAAACCCATATTTTCCAATTTACATTTGACGTCCATTTGCCACAGTTTTTCTCACTTCCCAGCTTTCAGTAATATACTTCTGTTGTACCACTTGTTAAAAATGTCATGGGTGGAGGGGCTGGAGGAGCCTGCTACCACACCGTTGCCCCTGACTGGCGCATTCTCTGACTTCTCTTCTGCCTCCTCATTGGAGGCTGCAGAGTTCAGCTATTTAAAAAAGCCAAACATTACAATGTGTATTCTGAGATAGTTACATATACACGCACATCTAAATAGCACATCTAAATATACTTCAGACAAGTTAAAATCCGCTCTTTCTTACTGGAACAAACATGTAACCAGCTCCATAAGCAAGAAAACATTTTTTATGGATTTTTTTTCATAGTTCACTTATGTTTCAAGTTCCCAGGCCAGTAAGAATTGCTGATCAGAACTTTGTAACTTTCTGTGGCACCGAGGCATTCTCTTTTGAGTTTCTTTCCCAGGAATGTACCTCCTTACAGTGATGAGATAACTACAAAACCATACACCACCAGTTGTCTAGAAAAGACAAGATAAGTAATACTTCACTGAGGGTTATGCAAAAGCACCTGCTGAGCCTGGCCAAGACCGAAATAATGAGCAATATTAACTCCTAGCCCATTATAATATTAATTTCCCTACGCTGAGAGGGACACATCTGCCATTTTTTGTTCATGGGATGTATCTATTACCATGATTTCTCACTGTACTTGTGTGACCTACACTCTACCTCAAACACATAATGATTTTCATTCCCCTTATGCATTATTCATTTTCACCTTCATAAAAAGCCCCTGACCCTGTTGGTTGGGGAGACCTATTTGAGACAGTCTGACCTCCCCCTCTCAGCAGATGCATCTCCTGTAATAAATCTTTTCTTCATTGACAATCCTAGTTTTGTCTCAGTAATTGTCTTTCTATGCAACAAGCAACATGTACCCCCTCCCTTGTGTGTTCTTTAACAGACATTTTCCAAAACTATAAACATCAGTATTGTCATATGTGAAATGAGCTGAACAATATCATACTTATGGCGTTGTCATGAAGAGTAAGTTATATAATATACATAAATGATAAGAGTCCTGAATGCAGCATCTTTTAGGACAGAGGGCAAGACAAGCTGGGATAGGGGTTGATGAGAACATCATGAACTGACTTTGTCTCTTGAGCTCTTTTCCCTGCAGTAGAGAGAACCTACAGAATCTAAGCTTACAGTCTAGAAAGTTGGAAAATTACTCCTTCATTCCAGTTGTTTACATGCCTCAAGGGACAGTAAAGGGACCTGAGAAACATGTAAGGAGTACCTGCGAGAACCAAAAATGGGAGGAACTAGTCTATCCTGAAATGGGGTACCAGTGAGGACTTGCTACAGGAAGAGATGTTGGCGTACACACCTGTGGAGAGCTGGGTTACAGAAGAGACTGGAGAAAGTGATCCCAGCAAAGGAAGTCAAAACTATGTCTAAGTTCCTGATTTGGGAGAGAGCATGGATGGTTTAAAATAAAACCTACAGTAAGTTCATGAACAAAATTACAGGGTGAGTGTAAACTGGAATATAGACTTTGAATGCATTATTATATTCATCTTTCCTCCTCTGGCTACTTCCCAACAATCTCTCTCCATAACTGGACTAGTAAAATTCAGAAATCTTCCAGTCAGGAATAATTTGATGAACATACACTTTGTGAGTAGGAAAGGACATGTGCTACATTAGGATCTCAATGCACAATCTTGATTAATTATGAAAAATTTAATCAAATAATGATACTGTATATAGCAGGGATTCAATGAAATTGACTTTCAAGATCTGATGAGCTTTGTTATTATGTTGTTGGGAAGCACAAAAATGGAGAAATAAAGATGTTTCCTTGCTAACGATAACTGCTGGGTGAGATTTGTGGAAGTTCCTTAAAAATAAAAAATGAAAGTGTGTTGACTGCTGCTGTTTTCAGTGGCTAACTCTGCTCTGGAGAAGGCGTCATTTATTTGGAATCACAAGTTTAGTTATTTTGGTTTCAATTGTCTCAAGGAAAACAAATTATTTTATCTTGGTAATGGTTTTCAGTATGAGATGAGGCATGATATATATATTTTCTTTTGTTTGTCTTACCCCTTTTTCAGGATCCTTACTTTGTCAATTTTCTCTTTAATAATAATAAACATGTAGATTCATTAATCCCCATTCCTGCATACACAGAAACCAGAATAACCATATTCACTCTGAAAAATGCCAAAGCTCAGAGGCTTAGCATTTCATTGGTTTGGCATGGAACACTGGCTCTACCTGTGCTGAAAGCTGGTTTAAGCTAACTTAGTGAAGCACAATTCTGTGGGTCATCTTTTGGTAGGTAACCCTTTTCAATTACAAGGGAGCAAATCTCCCCCCAGATTGGCCACACTAATAGGTGTTTGTTCATTAAGCCTTGATCATCAGGAAAATACATAAATTTGTTCCTATCATATGCTTTTTAGGTTCCAAGAAACCCAGGACCATGTTGCTTTAGGTTTTGTTTGGTTGTTTGTTTTAATTTCAGATTAATATCTGGGTACAAATGATTAAGTTACATTTTTTTTTAATTTGTTAGGTGAAAGTCCAAGTTGTAGTTGAGCCTTGTAGCAGCAGGTGTGCCTTATACCACTGCGTTGCACCCATTACGTGAGAAACATTGAAGACATTTGCCACAAGAGGACCAGCTCTGCAGAAAGTACTCAGACCCATCCTACACACTGATCATCACAATGAACCACCAGCAAAGTAAAAAGTTCCAGAAACTAAACTAGCTTCCACAATGGAACAAGTGATAAAACTAAGAAAAAGATCTCCATGAAACAAGATGAGCAGAACTGCACTATACTTATCAATTCCCTCAATAAATGTGAATGGCTAGAATTCCCCACTGAAGAGACATAGAATGGCTGACTAGATAAAAAGGTACAAGCCAAGTATATATTGCCTTTAGGAAATACATCTAACCTCCAAGGACAAAACACAGCTCAGGGTGAAGGGTTGGAAAACAATATTTCAGGAAAATGGAAATCAGAAAAAAGCAGAAATTGCTCTCTTATTTGTAGATTCCTTGGGATTAAAACCAACAAAAGTAAAGAAGTATACAGATGTGTATTATATACTGCTCAAGGGAACAATATAACACAAAGACATTTCAATCCTACATATTTATATACCCCCCAAAAATGCTCCCAGGTATATAAATGAACACTCACCCATCTGAACAGTAAGACATCCTATCAACCCCCACCCACCAACAGAATTGGACAGACCCTCCAAGCAGAAATTAAACAAAGAAGCAATGGACTTAAAAATGACTTTGAACAAATGAGCTTAACAGAAATACACAGAACAGTCCACCCTAATAATAATGAGTATACATTCTTCTGGTCAGCCCATGGATCATTCTCCAAAACTGATCATTTCTTTGTGGTGCTTTGGATGTTTTGATCATTGCTAGAAGGATCCTTTCAAATCCACAATTCTAGATGCAGAATTCTGCTGTTTTGTAGCATGCCTAGCACCATCATTTAGGGTTCTTAATAAAATTCAGAAATATTCAAGAACCCATGAGGGCATTTCTAGTGAGTGGCTTCTTTGTACTTTTGCCAAAGGTAAGGGGGTGGATCTTCAATCATATAATGCAATACATTTATTCTTACTAATTTTCATCATTTCTACTGTACCATTTCTACCATTAATCATATTAGATTAATTCTATGAATTAGATAGCATTCAGTTATCTAATATATAAAATGCCCTCTTTTTTAGAGAAGACAATAGTTCACACAAATGTAAATCAGAAGAAAGGAGGGGTTACAATCTTATTTTCAGATACAAATGGATTTAAAGCAACTAAAGTTAAGACAGACCAAGATGATCATTTCATACTGGTCAAGGGAACAATACAATACAACAATACAATTCTAAATATTTATGCATCCAACTGAAATGCTACAGATTTATGAAACAGACCCTCATTGCTTTAAGCCACGGGTCCTCAAACTGCGGCACACAGGCCACATGAGGTGGTGTGCTTGTATTTGTTCCTGTTTTGTCTTTTTACTTCAAAATAAGATATGTGCAGTGTGCATAGGAATTTGTTCATAGATTGTTTTTAAACTATAGTCCAGCCCTCCAACAGTGAGAGGGACAGTGAACTGGCCCCCTGTTTAAAGAGTCTGAGGATCCCTGGTTTAAGCAATCTGGTATCCCATAACACCATAATTTCTAGAGAATTTAATAATCCTCTGACAGAACTGGACAGATCCTGTAAACAGAAACTGAACAAATGTACAGGGGATTTGAAAGTAACCCTGGAACAATTGGGCTTAATAGACATACACAGAACACACCATCCAAACCCTAAGGAATATATGTTCTTCTCTTCAGCCCATGGAATATACTCCAAATAGATCATATTCTAGGACACGAATCAAACCTCAAAAAATTAAAAAATTGAAATTATACCTTGTATCGTCTCAGACCACAAGCATTAAAAGTGGAACTTAACTCTAACAAAAACTTTTATCTCCACACAAAGGCATGGAAATTAAACAACTTTATGTTGAATTACAGTTGGATGAAAGAAGCGATAAAGCAAGAAATTGTTAAATTTCTCACATACAACAACAATGAAGGTATAAGTTAGTAAAACCTGTGGGAAAAGCAGTCTTAAAGACGGACATTTATCACATTAGTTGCTGACATAAAACAAACAGAAAGAGAGCACGTCAACAACATAATGAGACATCCTTAGATAATGGAAAAGGTAGAGCAATCCAATTCCAAACCCAGCATAAGAAAAGAAATAACCAAAATTAAATTACAAATAAACAAAATTGCAAACAAAAGAATCATTCAAATATTGGTGAAACAAAATGTTGGTTCTTTGAAAAAATAAATAAAATTGATAAACCTTTGGTCAATTTAACTAGAACCTGAAAAGTAAAATCTCTAATAACCTGAATCAGAAATGAAAAAGGAGAAATAACAACAGATATCATAAAAATACAAGAGATTATCTCTAACTAGTTCAAGAAATTCTATGCTTAGAAATTGGACAATGTGGAGGAAATGGATCAATACCTGAAATCACACCATCTCCCCAGACTTAACCAAGAAGAAATAGATCTCTTGAGCAGACCAATGTCAAGCACTGAGATTGTGGAAACAATAACAAAAAAAAGCCCTAGACCAGATAGTTTCACACCAGAATTCTGTCAAACCTTCAAACAACAATTCATACTCACACTGCAGAAAATATTCCAAAACATTGAGAAGGAAAGAATCTTCCCCAGCACCTTCTGTGAAGCAAACATCACCCTGACACCAAAACCAGGAAATAACCCAGCTAAAAAAGGATAACTACAGACCAATTCCACTAATGAAAATTGATGCAAAAATACTCAATAAAATCTGACCCCATATCTAGCTACACATTAAAAAAAATTGTATACCATAATCAAGTAGGCTTTATCCAAGGGATGCAAGGCTGGTTTAACACACACAAATCCATAAATGTAATTCACTGTATCAATAGAAGCAAAACCAAAGACCATATGATCCTCTCAATAGATGCAGAAAAAGCATTCAATAAAATTCAGCGTCCTTTTCTAACAAGAACACTTAAGGATATTGGCATAGTTGGCACATTTCTTAAACTAATTGAAGCCATCTATGACAAACCCACAATATCATAATGAGTAGAGTAAAACTGAAAGCTTTTCCACTTAGAACTGGAACCAGACAAGGATATCCCCTATTGCCACTACTATTCAACATGGTGCTAGGAAGTTCTAGCCAATATAATCAGGAAGAGAAGGTTAAAAAGGGAATCCAAAGCAGGGCAGAGGAAGTTAAACTCTCCCTCTTTGCTGATAATATGAGAAAAACAGCAATGTCTCAGGATATAAAATCAATATTCACAAATCAGTAGCCTTTGTAGATGCCAATAACAGCCAAGATGAGAAGCTAATCAAGGACACAATTCCTTTGACAGTAGCTTCACAAAAAATGAAATACCTAGGAATATCTATATATCTATATATATATATAACAAAAGAAATGAAGAACCTCTATAAAGTAAATTACGAACTCCTAAGAAAAGAAATAGCGGAAGACATTAACAAGGGGTAGAACATCCCATGCTCTTGGCTGGGAAGAATCAAAATTGTTAAGATGTATATACTACCCAAAGCAATCTACAGATTTCAATGCAATCCCATTAAAATACCAATATCATACTTTGAAGATTTGGGAAAAAATAGTACTTGGTTTTTTACGGAACCAGGAAAAAACCCATATAGCCAAGACAATATTTAGTAATAAAAACAAAGCCAGAGGCATCACCCTACCAGTCTTGAGGCCTATTACAAGTCCACGGTAATAAAAACAGCATAATATTGGCACAAAAATAGAGGCATAGACATTTAGAATGAAATAGAAAATCAAGAGATAAAACCAATCTCTTATAGCTATATGATCTTTGGTAAACTCAACAAAAGCATACACTAGGGAAAAGAATCCCTATTTAATAAATGGTGCTGGAAGAACTGGATAACCACATGTAAAAGAGTGGATTTGGACCCGCACCTTTCACCACTTACCAAAATTGATTCAAGATGGATAAAAGATTTAAATCTAAGGCTTGAAATGGTAAAAATACTAAAAGAAATTGTGGGAAAAACTCTTGAGGACGTCAGCCTGGGGAGAGATTGTTTTTGAAGAAGCCTCCCATGGCAATTGCAGCAAGAACAAAAATAAACAAATGGGACTAAATTAAACTGAAAAGCTTCTGCCCAGTTTAGGAAACAATAATCAAAGCAAACAGACAACCTTCAGAATGGGAAAAGATATTGGCATATACAAATCTGTCAATGTCTTGGTAACTACATATACACAGAACTCGAATTAACCACAAAAAGGAGCTAATAATCCCATCTATCACTGGGCAAAAGACATGAATAGAACCTTCTCTCAGGAAGAAAAATGGTCAACAAACATGACAAAAAGGCTCATCATCCCTAGTCATTAGAGAAATGCAAACCAAAACCACCCTGAGATATCACTTAACCTTAGCCAGAATAGCCCACATCACAAAGTCCCAAAGTTCCACATGCTGGTGCAGATGTGGAGAGAGAGGAAGACTTTTACATTTTTGGTGATATTGCAAACTAATACAGCCTCTTTGGAAAGAAGTATGGTGAATCTTCAAAGTACTCAAATTGGACCTCCCATTTGACCACATAATCCCACTACTAGACATCTATTTAGAAGAAAAAGAATCATTTTCTCATAAAGACATTTGCACTAGATTGTTTATTGCAGCTCAATTTACTATTGCCAAGATGTGGAAACAACTTAAATGCCCACCAAACCAGGAATGGATTAACCAACTATGGTATATGTATACCATGGAATACTATTCAGCAATAAAAAATGATGGTGACTTTACATCTTTTGCATTAACCTGGATGGAGTTGAAACACATTCTTATCATTAAAGTATCACAAGAATGGAATACCAAATGCCCAATGTACTCAATACTAATATGAAGGCAGCAGACAATCTAATTCACACCCACATAGGAGAAAAACTCATTTAAATTCAAGTTGTACGGAGGGGGAATAAGGGAGCGGGAGAGAAAAGGAAGAAGTTGGAGTGCTCCACTTAATGGGCACAAGTTAGGGGTGTAAGGCACACCTTTTGGGTGCAAGACCCAACTAAAAGAGGGACTCTACCTAACAAATTCAAATATTGTGACCTGGTTGTCTATACCCTCACATTGACCTGAAATTAAAAAATAGATAAATAAAAGAGTATTGAGAGAAAGTAAATAAGGAACACATATTTTAGAACAAGTACTAAGTAAATGCTAAAAAAAAAAAAAACAACAGTAGAAATACAATTACTGTGATTGTTACTCTATGCTCTGTGCTGAGATGTGCTCTCACACACATGTACTTCCTGTGCTGTGCTGACTCTGTTAAGGGAAACCCCAGATCCAGGCAGTGTGAGAGAGACATTTTAAAGCGAGTTTCTCTATTCACTTCTGTGAAATGAGTAGGTTTAAACGTATCGATGAGAGGATCTATGAAGGGAAAGGCTGGGAGGACTCATCAGTTCTATAGTCCTGCGTCTCTAGAAGCTTGCCAGAGGAAACAAATCTTAACATGGGACCTGAAATTGGAGAAGATTAGTGCCAAGGACTGTGACAGAAATGGATTTACAACAAGGAATCAACATATGGGAAGACAAGTAACGATGGAAGAAATTTGGAAGGTTGGAAATACATTCAGAAGTATTACCTGTGAAGGAAAGGAGAGTGGGTGCAGAGTCTGAATACACGATCGTCTTAGCCTTCACCTGCCTGACCACATCCCTTCTCTATGTTTACTGATGCAGCAACATGAGATACTCACCTTCGTGAGGTCAACACCTGGTCAACCAGGTGCACCATTTCATAAATGCGCACCTAAAAAATAGCACTTTAAAAACAGCAAATGACGATGATCTGGTAAAATTTCAATGTATGCATTCAATAAATGTATTAGTGATCTAAATTCATAAAGAGACTGTACACAGCTAGAGATGAGAGAAGCTCTCTCAACATTCTGATAATCCCTGTAATTTATAGTTGGGAGACAAGAGGAATGGGATTGAGGAAACTGTACCTTAGTTAAGAAACTGCTGGATGAGGTTGTTGGAGGCATCTGAAGAGTCGTAACATGCCTCTGCTTGCGAGCTGGGGTTGTGCTGGCCACTGAACAGCTGGGAACCACACTCTGCATCTGAGGAGTCATTGGATTCCTTTGCGTGAGAGCTGGGGTTGTGCTGGCCACTGAATGGCTGGGAACCACACTCTGCATCTGAGGAGTCACGGGATTCCTTTGAGTGAGAGCTGGGATTGTGCTGGCCACTGAATGGGTGGGAACCACACTGCATCTGAGGAGTCATGGTATGACTCTGAGTAACATCTGGGGTTGTACTGGCCACTGAAGGGTTTGCAACCATGCTCTGCACGGTGAGTAGATTCACAGTCTTGGAGTCATATTTCCTTTGCTTTGCTTTTGGCTTTACCTGAAAGTATTTGTTTTTCTGTTGAATGTTTTTCAACATCAGAAGCAGCACAATATCTTTTCATTTCTGAGAATATCATCTTTTATTAGGTTTTAATAAATGTCGGTTACCTCCAAACATAGTCTGTCTCTAATAGATGGTGAAGGCAAATGCCAACATATTTTTTGCTAACATGTAAAATGATTAGGCATTCTTCCGAATAAAATCTTTCAACATTTACTTTTTTTTTTTTTTAACGGTAAAGAATCTTTTCTGTCTTTGTGACAAAGGACACCTCAGCAGAGACTGCTTTTTATCTCTCTACCATCAATTTCCCATACCTTTTGACACACACCGGAATTGTACAGAAATCACATGCTGTTTTACAATTTTGATTTTTTTTGTATTTGACATTTTCTCTGCCTAGAAGTCTTGTGAAAGTTTATCTTTACTTTGCTAAGACTAACAGTAGCTACTACATGTTTATGAGGAATTATGTTTCTCATAATTTACAAGGCACTGAGATAAGAAATACACAACCATAATTTCATTAATTCTAAAATCAGCTGACGAGGAACATTTAAGATACTTCCGACTATCATACAACAAATGAGCTATATGCAGACCAAGTCCATCCTACTCCAAATCCCTCGCTTTTTACCACTATGTGAGATTAATATCACATATTCCTAATTTCTTCAAATATTTAGTATTTAGCACTAAATTCAAAACCCAATAAAACCTATAGTAGTGCCACTTTCTTCATATGTTTTGATATATTTCTGTATTGAAATACAAGTAAGGGCATCACCTATTTTCTCATGCCTCCTACATGACTCTATGTATAAAAAAGAAGCAATGTGGTTCTTGATAAACTTAATCCATATGAATATGTTCTTTGGGAACTTATATTTCTTTATCTAATTCTCACCTGAATGAAACTATGTATTTCAGAAATCAGTTGTGACAGCCGGTTCTTTTTTCTCAGTCGAAAGCAGATGAGTTCCAGTTTATCTCCTTTCTCACAAGGGATATTGTGACATTTTCCTTTCCCCACTACTTCTATGTTTCCTGTATCATCATTAATTTCATAGACTGTGTTGTTCTTATTCACTGTTTTCTGCAACAGAAAATTAATATCCAATTCCAGAGAACATAGTTAATAACGATCACACAGATGGAAAAGTCCCCTGCGATGGGTTAAGACAAGTCTTAGGACAGCACGTGCTAGAAATGTGTAGACACACAGGTGCCTTCTGCCAGGTTTTCTCAGTGAGATCTTCCTTATTATCCTTTTTAAGTCTTTCATGTCTTATGTATTTCTCTGACAGTTATGGACAATGGGTTATCTTCCTAATTTCTACAATTTTCATCTCCAGGACAGCCGTGTTTCCCAAAGCACCTTTATGCAGAGAAATATGAAATCTGAGTTAGGCTTTTTAAATCCTTTTCCCCTATGCAAAATAAGATGGCCATCTGCTGTAACTATTTATTCAGTATGATTTAGGTGATATGGAATAAAAGGCAAGCTTCTAGAAACTACCAAATTACTTTTTCTACCTTCTTCATTTACTGAGTCTTTATTTCCCTCTTGAACTCAGGTCCTTGAGCTCAAACTTCCTAGTTTCGTACCCACCAAGGAAGGTGCTCATCAATTCCAGAATTTCGCTTATAACAATGATCACTTTAAGAGTAAGGACAGGAAGTAATGCAAGCAAAATAAAGGATTCTTCTAGAAAACAAATATACTCTGTTGTGAGCTTCTGATCTTGGGAGATATTATATGACTGAATAGCAGGGTAGAGATGGCTTCTTGGGTTTACATGTTCTATGACAGCCAAATTCCTGATTTTGGACCCTGTTATACCTGGAAATCCACTTTGTGCTCCTTTTTTTTTTTTTTTTACTATATATGTAAGTATTGAGATTAGATTACCTCATTCTCTAAGTAACGCCTACACTGATATTTCTCAATTGCTCAATACCTCTTTGATGAATGAGTCTCACTGGTTAGATCATCATCCTAATTCCTGACTGCCTTTGTTTTTCCAGGTTTAATCAGTTAATTCACTTCTTGCTCTGATGGTAAAAACCGGAGCTCAAATCTCAAAGGGAAATACTTCAAAATGAAAATATACTGATTATTGCCATAGTTGGGGTAATGATAAAAAATAAATTCAGTAGAGTGTGTATATGGATCTGGGGCCCATACTTTCCTTATTCATTGTGTCTTAGAATACACAGTCATAGCTCATGAAGTCTCAAGGTTTCTCAGTGAACATTTTCCTAAAAGGTACAGGGTAATATTTTGAGAAAGAAAACATGGGAGGGAGAATATTAGTAGGCTCCCTAATTTCTAGCCTTATCCTGACAATAAGGATAGTGCAAGCAAAATAAGGGTTGTTCTAGGAAACAAACATACTGTG
This sequence comes from Nycticebus coucang, assembly GCF_027406575.1. NCBI lineage: Eukaryota > Metazoa > Chordata > Mammalia > Primates > Lorisidae > Nycticebus > Nycticebus coucang. Next base: position 102,120,676 of record NC_069789.1, read on the forward strand.
TTGTGAGCTATTGATCACCGGAGACAGCTTATCATTAGTCTTGTGAGAGTCCTGGGTTCTAATGTTCAGTAAACAGGCGAACTCCATTTAACACCAAAAGGTCTTTAAATTTTAGGCATTAGTGAGAAATGAAACTAAACAATTTACCTTCTGTAGCATGAATAATCCATAGACAACAGTTCCCGAAGCTTGTGTTTGAAGAACATCAATCTTCAGGGTTTCCTGTGCTCTGTTTATGATGTTTACTGGAACCTCAAGCTTTTGTTCAGGACCAGCTTCAGATACAGAAGAGGCTTCATTTACCTCTAGGAGATGGTCATATTCCAAATAATCTGATACAGCAATGATTTTATCTCTGCTTATGTATGTCTTTAAGTTGATATCTAAAACCTTCATATGAAAGAATTTTCTCTCTGTAGCCACTGTTGCATGAAACATCGTTTTCTTCTCCTTTTCCGAGGACTCATATTCGAACGGCTCTGTTGTACTCAGTACCATCACTGTCATCGGGCCCTTTTGGAGATGATTTGCTCTGGTGTTTACTTGAGGCTTGGCCTGTGTTTTTGGCTTCTGTGTATCACAGCATATGAGGAAAAAAGGGAAATTTGTGAGTAGGAAACACTGAATCACTATTCAGTGACCTCCACTCATAACACCAAGTCCAACATTTACAGATGTATAGAGCTGTGGCCAGGACTGAAAATCACTGAGCAGAGCAGGAGAACAAGTCCTGAACTGGGTCACAGCCAGGGCGTGAGACAGAGGAGCCTACATGTGTGAAAAGCAGGAGAACTTTTGGTGCCAGTATGATCCTTAAGAAGTAAACTATATGAGAAGCATAAGATTTGTAACCTTGGGCTGGGCGTGGTGGCTCATGGCTGTAATCCCAGCACTCTGGGAGGCCCAGGTGGGAGGACCGCTTGAGCTCAGGAGTTCAAGACCAGTGAAAGCAAAAGTGAGACCCTGTCTCTAAAAATAACTGGGTGTTGTGGTCAGCGTCTGTAGTCCTAGCTTCTCGGGAAACTGAGGCAAGTGAGTCATTTGAGCCCAAGAGTTTGAGGTTGCTGTGAGTTATGATGTCAAAGCACTCAACACCACGGTGACTGAGTGAAATGTTGTCTCAAAAAAAAAATAATAATAATAGTGTAAGAGCAGTGGATTTTGAGAGCATTGTCATGAAGTAATTTTAAAGAAATTTACAAAATCATAAATTGTAGTCTTACTCTTATCAGGGTGCAGTGTCAGTGCACAGAAATAAACAAATAAATGAAACAGCACTGAAATGGAAAATGGTGCTGGCTGAAAACCACAGATATGAAGTGTTCAGTTAACACCAGAGTGGACTGGGCAATTTTGAGAGTCACAATTCCTCATAGTGTAGTTCCTCAATGTAATGCTTAGTACTGTCACAGCAGGAACACACGAGGCCTGAAGCCTTTATAACTTCCCAGCGTCAGCAGGTGCAGGGTCGAGACACTCTCGGACTGCCATTTCCACCACCACGGCATTTCCCAATGTCAGGGCTCCAGCTCACTGTCAGAAACCTGGGATCAGCATGATTTGTCTTTAATATTCTTTCTCTACAACATCCTGTCTTCTTAAATTGAAGAAGAACACTTTAAATGAAGGGAAAGTTGTTTTTGTCAATAAGAAAAATTGTGAGAGGCCTGGGTGGGGTTCATCCACAATCCAGCAGGCTCTGGGGTGCTCTGGACCGGGATGCCACACACAGTGATCACTTGCAGGTGACAGGACTTTATTGGACGTGACTTCTCATTAACGTGACCAGTGTAGCCTAACTCAGTAAAGTCCTTCCCCCCGTGCAAGTTAACCAGTTAGAATATTAGTAACAGAAATATGAAACCTTATAAGGAGTCACATGAATGCAGGGAACCCAGGAAGGGAATTGTATAGCAACTGTGAGAGACAGAGTAAGAGAAAACATTGTGTGATACCACTTCAAGAAAAATTATATGTACTTACATGAAAAAATCTGATGGAGTGTAGAAAACATGCTTAATTTCAGTTGTCATAAATATTAGAAAAGGAAAAAAAAGAAATTTCTACCATAGGAAACACCATGAAGTTTTCACCACGCTCCCTGGGGACTAAGTGAGGATTTCCATGTTGGGATATAGACAGTGAGCGGGGCTGGCTAGGTAAGAGTTCTCCAGGTGAAGGTAACATGGTATGTGAAAATCCTGTAGTAAACGGTAACAGTGTTGGTGAAAAAAACCTGAACAGATTAGAAGCAAAGGGAAAGGTGTAAATGAGATGGGAGCAGTGGACAGTGAACCGACCCCTGTATCCTTCTGTACTGTTGTGCTGCAGTCCCCAACCCTCGGGCGGTGGACATGTACAGTTTCCTGGCCTGTCAGGATCCAGGCCACGCAGCCCCAGGTGAGCTGTGGGAGAGCAAAGATCCGCCTGCATTTACAGCTGCTCCTCATCTTTGCATCACTGCCCGAGCGCCACCTTCTGGCACGTCCGTGGTGGCATGAGCTTCCCACTGTTTACAGCTTCCTACTGTGAACTGCGTTTGTGAGGGATCTAGGTTCTGCGCTCCTCATGAGAATCTAAATCTAGCTCCACTCCCCTGCCCAATCCTTAGAAAAACTGTCCTCCATTATACCGGTGACTAGTGCCAAAAAGACTGAGGACTGCTGCTACGGACCCTCCAGCTCTCTCTCCCTCCTCCAGACAACTCAGAACAGAAAACATTCTGCACTGCCAAGTTCATCAATATCCCTGTGAAAGCAAAAGCTTAAAATGTAGTAAATTCTCAATATATATACATTTGAGTAACTGGCTAATTATTGGTGCTATTTTTAAGAGGATGAAATACAATTTCTATATTTTGTATTATAGAAGCAGAAATTGAGCCAAAGGAGACCAGAAAGAGGGTACCTCAATTGAAGGCATATTGGCTGGAGCTGATGAGGTCTGGGAGGTTAGGGATGGCTGATGGCTGTGGGCATGTCCACTCCTGTGGGACAGGGAGGCTGAGTCTGCTCCTTGGACATCTTCTTCCTTTCGGACCCATCATTTAGGGGGGCTGTTGTTTTTCTTATTAGAAGTAGTTTTTTTTTTTTTTTGTTATTCCTTTGATGTGTCACACAAAGGAGCTCATGTTTTCCTTCTTGGCTAGTAGGCTTATTATACCTATCAATGTGTTTCATGGAAACGTAAGGGGTGCTGCCCATGTCTGGCCAGTTTCAAGAGGTGGACATACATGTATATGGTTTCTTTCAACAAAGAAAGAGGAAATCGAGAAATAATTTCATTTCTCTAATTACCTCTGTTGAGAGACATGCTGATTTCGAAGTAAAAAACTAGGGTTTTATAAACACAGCCCAAGCATTTTCCTATCCTGGACATGAAGTTATACTTAGGTTATGTATATTTAAATTATGCTTACTAAAGTTTTTGGCCTATTATCTTGCACAAAGAGGAAGATCAATTATTAAGCAATTTGTCTAATCTGAAACTTGAGGGGAAACCAATGAAGACATCACTGCCTGATGGAGAGATTGAATGAAAGGTCTCAGCACAGAGTTACCTCTGTGTAACTTGACACCTGTTGCTCTTCCTCAGTCTCACCTGAGGTCCAGGAGTCACCTCTGCTCCCTCAGACGTGACAGTGTTGCTTGTGCTGGGTACAGGTGCAGCAGGACTGTCTTCGTCCTGCTTGTTCTTTTTTGAGGGGGGTTTTCCTTTTGCTGGTGTGGATCTCCTTTTCATAACTAATGCAGAAACCAAGAGGACATGTATAAGCCCAGCGCTGCTGGTCTCACAGAGCCCCACTAATTCCTCTCAGCTCCTGCTGAGGGCTCAGGGGTGCTTCAGGTGCCTCCACTGCACCAGCCCAGCCTGGGCTCAAGGTGAACCGAGGCCACAGTCACAGCACAGGCACAGACACCTTCTCGTGGTGCTCGGTGCTTCCTGTACCCCTCCCCTGTGCCCTGAGCACCTCCTTCCTGTCCTCTGAACTGCAAGACATCAGGCAACCCCTCCCCAGTCCTGTCTCCATCATTTCCTTTTGAAAATCAAAGACTGTCCTGGTGCTGCTTAGTGCTGTTCTCCAGATAACCTGTTCACATGGCAGAACAGTGAGTGCAGATGCGAGACAGATTTTCAAGGTGAGATAGGGCAGTTTGGGACTCCTGACTTAAAGAATATATATACACAGTAATACCTCTATAAGTTATCATCGAATTGACTATAACAAGCTGGTCAGCATAGGAACTGTAGTGATGAGTACATGTACTTTCCTTTCTGAGTATGAAAATTAGGTCAAGTTAAGGAGGTGGTCAATGGTAGGGAGGTGGTCAACGACTGAGGTTCTGTTGTGTGTACACATACACGCATTCTATACACATATAGTAACTCAATGACTTTTATGACAGGGAAGAGCATGCTTCTTAGCAGTAGGCTTAAACTTTACTGCCTCTTTTAGTATGAGGGTTAATGATGCATTAAATAGTCTCAATGGGACAAATACATTAATTGGTTAAAAGTTTACTTTCAAATATAAACAACAAATTTTAAATTTTTATTTTGTCATGGTCTCATCTTTCTAAGGTATGGGAAATCTCAGTCTCTCTTCAACTCCCTCTCACTGCATTCCAAACACACCCTCCAAAACACAGCAAACTGCTTTAGAATTAGAAATCTCTATGTTGTTAATGTATTGCAATCAGAAAGCAACAACACTATCAAGGCCACTGAGACATAAATTATGACAGGGATGTGCCACCTATGTGCAAGGTGGGGCTCTACTCGAGGTTGAGAAGGGCTGGGGACAGTGGCAGGGAGGGAGTGTTCTCTGTTACCTTTTGCCTTTTCTCTTTTAAGAATTTCAACAAAGGCTTGAAGTGATGCTATTTCTTTGCAGAGTTTCATCAGTTTGTCCACACCAGCATCTTCCGGGAACTTCTTTATCATCAGGTTAGCAAATTGAACTTTGCCACATTCATCTTGCATTTTTGAAGTCAGTTTTAATGGATCTGTCAGTAAGAACTTGACCATTTTAAACTGGTCATCATTGATTTCTTCTAATCCTTTAATCAGAATAATCTTCCAGCATTCATTGGCCATCTCTGAAGACACAGGTGAGCATACAAGAGAAAAATGGCATACAATATTACACACGTACACAATTTAAATGACTGTGCCGACCTGAGGAGCCAAGGTTTTCTCCATGGATGTGTGTGACAAAAGGGGACTTAATGATCAGATAGGTCACTGTGGAGATAGGGTTGAGAGCTGCTGTATTAGGAACATCTATGAAATTCATCCTGTTTTATGAAGATAGCTGAGTTGTGTGTGGTGGAAGGAGGTATGGAAATGGGCAATCACTATGGAGTTCTGAGCATGGGTTATATAGCACAAGAGTTTCTGTTCCTTGTCTCATCCAGTATTGGGGCTGGAGCCATCACCCAATGCCTGCCTGTTGGTTCCTATTTCTTCCCACTCCCACTGTCATTAAACTGGTTTAAGGGTAAATGGTCTGCAGCCTCGTACCTTAAACAAATACCATTCTGAGTTCTGAGCTGGAGTCCCAACCCAATTCCCCTTCTCTCTTTCCTAGGCGGCTCTCATTCACATACTCTCTGCTGTGGTGCTGACCATGTCCTCTGTGTCCTAATACCACCACTTAGATGAACATCTCTGCAATCTATGGTGCAGGGTTACAGAACTTATTAGCTGAAATGATATCATTAGCTGCTTGATTTTTTTGGATTTATGTAAGTTTTCTTTCATTAAGCCACATTTTTATTTCACTGACATTTTTTGTGATTCCCTGTTTTCATTTTAAAAAATTTCTTACTCCTAAAATGACTCAGAAGACCTCAAATATCCACATTTTCTTTACTTCTTGTACTTTTGTATTCATTATAACTGATGCTGTGGAAATAGCAGACCTTGTATTTGTGTGCTTCATGACCTTGCTAATTTCTTTCTCACTGCCTGGAAAGTTGTCAAGTTCCCAGTCAGGAACCCTTAGAACATCTATGTCTTGAGATTACCGAGCAAGTGTTTTCCAGACAGCCTGACCTCTCTGGGCCTTGTATGTCGATGGAAGTAGTTATGTTGAAAATGGAACCCGGAGGGCAGGACGTGCAGTGGTCACTATGGAAGGGCTCTCCCTCCTGGAACCTCAGCACAAATGGCTGGGTTGATTGTGCTCACCAGAACCTTGGAACTTCCAGATGGTAAGGTTGGTAATACTTAAAAAGATCCAAGGTTTTCCTATTTACTTTTACATGCACCTGGGGCCATCTGGTGGGAATGAGGTCAGCTGACAATAGGAAGGAAAGAAATGAAGCAGGATCAAGAGGCCCTCCGCCTTTTAGAAGCAGTCTTGTTCCCTTGTAAGGTGGAAGTTATGCACTGCCAGGGACATTGAAAGGGCACGGACCTGACTGCCAGAGGGAATTGACCGGCAGATGCTGAAGCATGACGAGCCACAAGGTTACAACTGACAAAAGCCACCAGTGGACTTGCCAGACTTTCAACCAGCATATGACAAGGCAGAAATGGAGTGGGCTAAGAAGGAAAAGTTACAAAAGGAAGGTGCTGGTTGGCTATTAGATAACTAAGGAAGATGCTACTGCCTGAGGCTTTGGCCTCCCAACTCATCAGACAATGACATGATATGACTTATGGAAAAGAGGCTTTAACTGAGTTTGTCTGATCCTGGCTAAAAGGAAGAAACCTGACCCAAATAATTGAAGAAGTGACTTCTCAACATTTAATCTGCCTACAGAACAATCCCAGGCCTGAAAACAAGAATAAGGAACTCCTGTGACATCAAGAAATGGGACCATTTGAGGACTGGCAAGTGGATGTTACCCAGATGGCCTTGACCCATGGGCTGTATTTACTTCTCATACTTGTGGACGCCTTCAGGGTGGGTAGAGGCTTTCCACATCCAAACTGAAAAGGCCCCAGACATAGTAAAAATTCTGCTAAAAGAAATGATCCACCCCTTCCCCATTATGGGCTTCCAAAGAGCCTACAGAGTAATAATGGTCTGTCATTTGTGGCTGAAGTAACACAAAGAGTAAGCAAATTGGGGGGAACCCGGGGGAAATTGCACATAGCCTGGAGACCTCAATTGTCGGGTAAATTTGAAAAGATGAGCCAAACTTTAAAGAAACATGTTGCCAAACCATGCCAGGAGACCCATCTACACTGGGACCAGGTTTTGCAGATTGGTAGCCCCCACAAGCAGGCCTAAGTTAAGTTCCTATGAAACAGGCTATGGAAGACCCTTCCATACTGCCTCAGTCCAGGTAGCCCTGTAGGTTGAACCTGATTTCAAGGTTCAAAAATGTGTACAGCATATCCAACACGTTTTGCCTGCAATTTATCGGTTTTTTCTCCCCAGATCCTCACCTTCTCCCTTAGGTAATATATACCCTGTCCAGCCTGGAGATAAGGTCCTCCTGAAAACCAGGAGGGACGGACCTGAGGAACAACTGGAAGAAAAGCAGGCCCAGAGACATTCTGCTCACCACTCCCACTGCAGGACAAGTGGCTGGACTGAAGGCATGGACTCAGCACACCAGGACCACAGTTTACCCTTTGGAGACACCAGACACCTGGCCAGCCTCAGGTGATGGAGAAACTAAGATCAAAGATAAGAAGATGTTTGGCAGTGACTTCTTTTAACTTTGTTTAACTTTTGGACTGTCCCAAGATATCATTCCTTTTCAGAGAAATGAAAACATGTGGACTTAATCTTGTTCAAAATGTAATGTGTCTGACTTCTGCCTTGCCGAGGAACTTGTGTTCAACAGGAGTTTACCTCATGTTCAACGGGAGTCTGTACCTCTATAGAATTGACTAGCAATTTCACTCTTTTGCCAACACCCAAAAGACCACGGGCTATTGGATATCCATCTACTGGTTAGGGACCCATCAGCAGAGAGAGAAAGAGAGGGACATATTTTTCATTTAGATCAAAACAGTCACCCCAGTGAAGAGTGTGTTAAGTTTTCAGGATGCCTGTCTTCTTGTTTGAACCTTATCAACTTCCTCTTTTTTTTTTTTTTTTTTTGCTAAGAGAGAGTTTCACACTGTTGCCCTGAGTAGAGTGCTATGGCATCATTATAGCTCACAAGCCACCTCTAAATCTTGGGTTCAAGAGATCCTCTGGCTTCAGCCTCCCCAGTTCCTGAGACTATAGCATCTTCCACAAAGTCTGGCTGCTTTTCTATTTTCAGTAGAGACAGGTTCCTGCTCTTGCTCAGGATGACTCACTTTTCTTAATTGCAGTAAAAGCACAACAGTCTCTTATGCCAACAGGCACATCAAGCTGCCCAGAGGATGGTTTTATTATGTGAGAGATAGGCCTTCTCTGAAGATGCCACAAGAGGACCCTGTGCTCTGGGAAGATTAACCGGATTTTTCCATCCTATGTAGGACTTCCTGCCTAACCTCACTCAAGTTGCCAGAGAACTCAGTTGTCAGGTGACTGCAGCAGGGACCTGCAACTCCTCAGTCCTGCTGAATACACTGTCCCATCTGATTTTGTCATGCCTGCCAGGGTCGTTGGCCTCAACAGTGCAGTCGGTCATTTGGCTTGCTCTAAGGTCAAGGCATTAAATGCCACCCCTCAGGCCCTAGGTTCCCTGGGTATGGAGTAGGGGCAAATCAGGGAGGGAGCCTAGAAGACTGGGCTGTAATAGATTATTTTTTCCTCAGACACAACCATACCTGTGACGATTTCAAAGGAATGTGCTGCTTTAGCCTATCTAATAACTCCCAATTAATTGAAAATAAGTTAAAAGAGGTTTTTAAAAGAGGTATTCATGGTATCAAACAGAGAGAAGGATTCTTCACAGCCGATCTTGAACTGTTTTCTTGGCTTCCCAGTACAGGGTGGCTTTGAGCCTTAATCGCTGCGGCCAGTTCCCTTATTCTTCTGGATTGTTTGCTGCTGCGTTCAATGTGTCCCAGATTGGATCACTAATTGTGCTGCTTGCTTTAGTTTTAGGAGATTTAATCCTAAAGTTAATGCAATGAATAATAGCCATAATTTCCATTTAAAGTCCATTTCATAGATATGAACTTAGTAGTAAAAGTGGGGAATGTTGGTGAACAGAAAAGCGAAAATGGGGTTGGTTTTGTTAGGTAATTGCCCCAGAAAAGCCACTCCTACTTCCTACAGACCAAGATTAACTATGGCCTGCCCCTAATGCCACTTCCAGCCAAGGCAGTAACTCATTATTGGCTATTCTGCTCTCCCATCACCATTCTAAGACTTCCCCTAACCAAACCTTATAACTCTCTCTCTCCCCTCCTCTCTCTCTCTGTCTCTCTCAGTCTCCATCTCTCCTCCCCTTTTGTCTCTCTCTTTTCTCCCCTCTCTCTCTCTTCTTTTCTTTCCTCCTTGGTGCTGCTCTGCAGCATCCCTCCCTCACCAACAAAAACCATTCCTACAAAACTTGGTGGTCTGTGAGATCTCTGCCAGTCGAGTGTCCCCCCTTTCATCTGGAGTCAGAAGTGGGATGTTATTAGGGAACACTCCCAAGGGTAACTTCCACCTCTTCCACGGGATTTTAGCTCCTGGGAGCTCCCTATCTTCCTCTCGCACTCCCGGCACTCACCACCCCATCGGCTTGTGTCCCTTCGCCAAAGCGCTCTAACCAGCACCCACCACCAGCCCCATCCAGATTTGGTGAGTACCCCCATGGGAGTAAATTTTCCCTAATCGTGGGCTGGGTTGCTTACATTCCTGGTGATTCACCCATTCCTTGAGGCTTGAGTTTCCTATTCCCCTTGACCTTGCGTGGCTTAGCACAGAGCTTCCACGCCTTCGCATGAAAATTCCTGGCGCCAGGTCTTAAGCTCTCCAAGGCCTCAAGGGCCTGACACTGCTCTACTGTACCTTGTTGACCAGCCTAGACTACTCATTTTCTTGGCCAGCAACAAAGTAACAAAGATGTTTGTTCTTTGTCCTGGTCCTCACGTGATTCTACTCATGCTTTATTTCTGCAAGGAATCGCCATGGGTGCAAGCCATTCTAGCCCACCTAACTCCCCCTGGGGTGCTCCTTACACCACCTGGTAGAATTAAGAAACTCTCTACCCGGGTTTAACCACTTTATTTAATTTTTCTTTAAATCAAAACTTATATAACCATTGTAAGCGCCTTGGCAAATGGAGCGAGGTTCCCCATGTTCAGGGCTTCTCATTTCTTAAAACCAAGCCTAATTTACGTACGGATAATTCCAAAATTCTCATAACTAAGGGCTCTCCTACTCTCTATCTCCCTAAACCAAACCTATTTGACCCGGCAAATAATCCTCCACCATGAAAACCAGCGGCCACCGGTTCCTAAACAGGAGTAATTTTTGTTCTGGCCCACCATATTCGACTCCTCCCTCAACCACACAGTTACCTCCACCCTCTGTCCCTCCTACTTCCCCATCAATCAATCTGAGCTCGTCTCCTAACTCCTCCCCTCCAACTAGCACTCAGTTCTTCTGTAGGTCTCTCAGTCCACTTCTGACTACTCCAAGAAACTCTTCCAGATTTCTTTACTCCTTTCTCCCTCCAGCTCCTCCATATAATAATCCTACAGTACCACCATATAACAATGTATTACTATATCTTATCAACTTACCTAGCATAATGTTTTTATTATTTTAACCAATACCCCAACCTCTAACGAGTGCAAATGAGTGTGAGAGAGGGCAAAAGAGGCAGCAAATCAATTTCATATATCATAAGCATCCTACAGGTGATGCTACAGTCCCTAACTCCCAGCCAAATTGGAATTATAATAATACTAAGAAAACATAGAAACATTTTTATTACCTACATTCTTTGTGGATTTAGAGCTTCTGCCAAAAAATTATCAATTATAATAAATTACAGGAAATCATACAGGATAAGTCTAAAAATCCTTCAACTTTCCTCCAAGGCCTTACTGAGGCTATTAGTAAATATACTAACTTAAATCCTAAAACAGTAGATGGGAAAAACGTTCTCATAACTTATTTCTTTAACCAAAGTTACCCCAACATCAACCTTAAGCTAAAGTGCTTGAAGCATGGACCCCTGACACCCAGGCTGTAATTTTAAACACGGCATTTAAAGTTTACATGAGATGGGATGATATTTCCCAAAGGGAAAATAAAAAAATCTCAAACCCAAAATTATCAAATGCTAGCTCAAAACATTACAGTATCTCTAAAGCCATCATTCCTAACCTACCTAAGTAATCAGGGACAAACGACAGCTTCATGACTCAACCACCTGAATCGTACTACAAATGCGATGGAGAAGGCCAGTGGGTAATACGTTGCCCCAATCCCAAACTCCACCACGGCCATTTCCTCTCTCTAAAAAAAAGGGTCTCTGGAAGGCTGACTGCCCCTTGGCTCAGAGAGGACATGGGGACAGTCAACATACAGCATCTACAAGCAGATGTACTGGGAATTACCTCTTCTGAAGGCTAATGGGACCCTGGCTTCTCTCACCTGACGAAGATTACCTCTATTGAGTCAAGAGTAACCATGATGGTGGCAGGTACGATGATTGCCTTTCTATTAAACATGGAAACTAGCATCTCAGTTCTTAAAGAGTTCACCTGTCCTACCTCCCTGTCACCCACCACTATTATCGGGAATAAAGGTTTTTTCCCACCATCTACATCAAACTCCTTTTTTACACTGCATAATTGGCAATTTCTCATTCATCCATTCCTTTTAAATGTTACCTTCCTGTCCAGTTCCCCTTCTGGAACGTGACATACTTTCCAAATTAAGTACCACCCTAACTTTTAATCTTAAATTGATAAATGCTGACCCATCTCCCTCTGCCTCGTCTTTTCCCCAGCTATAAAAAACTCGTTGCCCTAGCCCATTCCACCACAGCAAGTAAATCCTAAAATTTAGGATACTAAACCACCTTCGATTGCCTCCTGCTCTCCAATTCTTATTAAACTAAAAAAAAAAAAAAAAAAAAAAAAACCCTCTATTTTTCCTTCTCAACATCAATATATACTTCCCAATCTAATCTCCTGGAACTCCAACCTATTATACAAGATCTCCTAAAAAAAAAGAAAGGATTTTTACAACCTGTCCACTCACCATATAATACTCCCATACTAGCAATTAAAAAACCTAATGACACCTATCACTTAATACAAAATCTAAAACTCATTAACTCTACGCTCATTCCCTTACACCCTAATTGCCAGAATATATTTTCTTTTTTTTTTTTTGTAGAGACAGAGTCTCACTGTACCGCCCTCGGGTAGAGTGCCGTGGCGTCACACGGCTCACAGCAACCTCTAACTCTTGGGCTTACACGATTCTCTTGCCTCAGCCTCCCGAGCAGCTGGGACTACAGGCGCCCGCCACAACGCCCGGCTATTTTTTGTTGCAGTTTGGCTGGGGCCGGGTTTGAACCCGCCACCCTCGGCATATGGGGCTGGCGCCCTACTCACTGAGCCACAGGTGCCGCCCTGCCAGAATATATTTTCCTTCACATAGACTGACCCTACTTCTCAGACTCCCTCCCAACTTACTTAAACTATATTCCCCCAGGGATTTCATGACAGCCCCCACTTATCTGGTCAAACATTAGCACAAGACCTCCAATCCTATAATCCCTCTCCTTCAACCTTAATTCAGCATGTTGATAACCTACTCTATAATCCCACCTTATATGACTCTAAGCAAAACCCCTATTCCCTCCTTAATTTCCTTGCAAATAGGAGATATCAGATCGCTCCCTCAAAAATTTAATTATTCAAACAGAAAGTCACATACCTTAATATCCTTTTATCCCCAAACTTCAAAACTATTACCATAGACAAAAAGCTTTCTTTGCAACTTTCCTCTACCTACCACAAAACAAGAACTCCTCTCCTTTTTAGGATTAGCTGAATACCTCAGAGCATGAATTCCCAACTTTTCTCTCCTAACTACTCCTTTATATAATACTACTCAAAATAACCCTCATAAGCCTCTCCTAACCTCCATTCCAACTTCTTTTAAATCTCTACAGCGTACTTTATTAAAAGCTCCAGCCCTCCACCTTCCTAATCTTTCTCACCAGTTCCTCCTATATATTACAAAAAAACATATATTTTCTCTCAACGTACTTAAACATCAACTAGGCCCCACCTTTACTCCAATTACTTATCTCTCAAAACAGATCACACTATTCAAAGTTGAAACCCTTATCTCAAGACATTGGCAGCCACAATTACTCTAATACAAGAATCAAAGAAACTCACTTTTAATTCCCCTAGTACTGTCCTATCCCCTCATTCTCTATCTGATCTTTTAACATACAAAAATTTCAAACTCTACCGCCATACCACATTCTTAATCTTCAAACCTCTCTTATCTAACCCATCATTATCTTTTAACACATATCTACATTAAATCCTGCATCCCTCTTACCTACTCCCTCTGACTCGTCACCCACTCATGATTCTCCCTTACCTCTCCAACATACAAGAAGGACCTCTTAACTCTCACTTTATTATCTAACTACTAAAAGCTTCTAAATTACCTAAGACTATAAGCATTGTTCATTGCCATTCACATCAATCTAACCACTCACCTATATCAAAGGGTAGTAACCGAGCCAACCATGCAGCACGTACGGCTACTCTCCAACACTCATCTCTTGACACCTCCTAACTTCCTACTTATTTCTACTCCTATCACTGCTACAGTAGAAGAAACAAATCAACCTCTCACTCATGACCTCCTCATCTATCTCCACAAGTTATTTCACCCCAACTATCAAACTTTACTACAATTTCTTAGAACTTTCTTTCCTCTCTCACAAATAGATTCAGAGTTTCTAAAACAACTTACATCATCCTGTAAAATCTGCCAGCACTCCAACCCACAAAGTCTTGCCTTCCACACTTTCCAACTCACCAGGCTAGGGGACTTTTTCCTGAAACAGATTGGCAACTTGATTTCACACACATACCTAAAATCAAACAGTATAAATACCTCTTAATATTAGTAGATACCTTCTCAGGTTGAATTAAAACCTTTCCTACTACGAACCAAAGAACTACCACTATTGCCTCTATCATACTCCAAGACATTATTCCCCACTTTGGAATCCCCTGTTCTTTACAGTCCAACAATGAACCTGAATTCACCTCCAACATTTCTCAAACCTTAACCAAAGCCTTAGGTGTCCCCTGACATTTCCATATTTCTTTCAATCCTCAATCTTCAGAGAAGCTTGGAAGGTCTAACAGAGCCCTAAAATCTATATTAACCAAACTTTCCCTTAAACTTCACTTAGACTGGATCACTCTTCTACCCCTGGCACTTCTATACCTACATTCCCTTCCAAAGAAACGCTCCAACATCTCTCCTTTTGAATTAATGTTTGGTAGGCCCATTCTTCCTCCAGGACTTACACCATCAGATAGCCCATTATCTCCCTCCATCTTATCCTCTCTTCTTCAGTATATCCCATCCCTTTTATGGAAACAAACAGACACACTTCTTCTTATCCCAACACCATCATTACCCACCTCCTTTCACCCAGGAGATCAAGTTCTAGTAGCTCCTCCTAATCATCCCAAAAACCCACTTGAGCCAAAATGGCAAGGACCTCATGGAGTAATTTTATCAACACCCACTGCAGTAAAATTAGCCTCATTGCCTGGATAATTTCATATGTTTCACACTAAGCCTTTCCTTAATCCAGCTATTACTACAGGTCAACAGATGACACCTAAAACTCTTTTCTCATACTCTACTCAAGAAACAGGACCCAAAACCCAGTTAAGCCAAAATGACAAGGAACTCATAGAGTAATTTTATCAACACCCAGTGCAGTAAAATTAGCCTCATTTCCTGGATAATTTCATATATCTCACACTAAGCCTTTCCTTAATCCAGCTATTACTACAGGTCAACAGATGACACCTAAAAATCTTCCCTCATACTCAACTCAAGAAACAAGCCCCCTAATGCTTAAACTCACTCGGATTCCAGAGGTCCAGGAAACCGAAATTCAGCCTCCACCTGAGGTCCCAATGCTCTAAAAGATACATCTCATAAAATTTCAATCACTACCTCCCTTAATGCTTACCAATAGACATCTTCATAATAGTAATAACCTAATATTACTCTTTAAGATTAATCCAATCACAATTACTCCACCATAATAATCACAAAAACAAAATACTCTCCATCCCTTTACTGCGTATTTATAAAGTATTCTCTTTACCTTCCTAAAATGTCTCTCATAATTTTCTTATTCCTAATAACCTCTCCTAATACTTACGGGTCTCAATTACTCACCTTCTCTCACTCTCTGACCACTGACAAGAAACATGAAAATTACACATCGACTAGTGGTCTAACACCTGGAAATCATATCACACCTCCATTAACAAAACATTAATTAGAAAATCAAATCACTCTAATATATTATTTAATGTCACCGTATGTAAATTATTTAAAGGTAATTCATATACCTTAGTTTCTTTAGGCAAACATTATTATCTAAACTACACCCTCCAAATATACACTTGTAGTACTCAAAATCCTAACTCAAAATGTGGAAAAGGATATGCCTATTGGGGCTGAAAATCCATAGCCCCCTGGAAGGTCACTGACACCAATATACAACTATCAACAACTACTTTTCCATGCCCTTGACCATACTTTTACGAACTCACCATAACAGTATTAAAACCAAAATTTCACCCCTCCTTTTACAGATGTTATCAAATTCATTAACACTCATTGTCAAATTTTAAAAGAAGAAATTAGCCAAAATCTGAAATTTCAATCTCTCCACCCTCATACCCCAATTAAATATTAATCTAACCTATAATTCCATCTTACAAACATACTCGCTTTTAAAACATCACCCTAAATATAAACTGGGCTACTGAATTAGAGTAAATCTTCAAGGTCTCTTACACACTAAACTTCAAACTGCCCCAATCATAATTCCTAACATTTTATCTCTCAACCTTTCAGACCCCACATCTCTTAATTTAACAACTTGTACACATGAAACTAAACCTTTTGTACCCTCAGTCAAGTCATCCAGTCATACCCTCTTTACTTTAACTTTACCGGAACCACTCCCCTATCAGGCCTAAACCCATCAAAGTGCTCTGATATAGTCACTTTCCCTTTCAAACGAAAAAAAGAAGTTACACAGAAAGTGCCATCCTTCCTTCCAGTTTCTCTGTGGGAAAAAATTATACCCAATTCCCCCATCCACATTCAGAGTGTCTGTTCCATAGTTATGTTACTACCTAATTTTAAAATTATTACAGAAAATAAATCCATTCTATTGCCTCCTCTTTCTCCCTATCCAACAACCTATGAAACATGAACCTCCCAAGTTGCCATAACTTCCCTTACTAACAAGGGTGAAAATCACAGCTAACATAGACACAGAAACAGCTAACATTTCCTACTCAATAACTTGTTTTATTCAAACTCAATTCTCAAAGTTATTTCAACAGGTACTCAGTTGATACTCCAAACCTACAACAAGAGAAACTGCTCTTCGTGAATGAACTAAGCTACTCCGAACCACAAGACTTTCCTAAATACCACTTCTAAACAACCACTGATAAAGAACAGTCTGAAAAGAAAAACTTACATCCTCCCAACAGAAAAATTCATAATTGGCCAATTGAAACTATGAGCTCCTCTCAGCCGGAAGAAACTACAGAAGAGAGAACTCTACCTCCCCTATCCCAAGGCCAACCCCCTATTTTTTAATAAATCAAGAAGGGAGAAATGTTAGGTAATTGCCGCAGAAAAGCCACTCCTACTTTCTACTTGGTCTACAGACCAAGATTAAGTATGTCCTGCCCCTAACGCCTCTTCCGGCCAGGGCAGTAACTCCTTATTGGCTATTCTGCCCTCCCATCACCATTCTAAGACTGCCCCTAACCGAACCTATATAACTAACTCTCTCTCTCTCTCCTCCTCTTTCAGTCTCTGTCTCCCTCCTCCCCTTTCCTCTCTCTTTCTTTTCTCCCCTCTCTCTTTCTCCTTTTCTCTCCTTCTTGGTGCTGCTCTGCAGCATCCCTCCCTTGCCAATAAAAACCTTTTCTACAAGCCTTGGTGGTCTGTGAGATCTTTGCCGGTGGAGTGCCCCCACTTTCAGGTTTGAGGCTAAAGTTTTTGATAGCCTCCTGGCAAGAGTATTTATTTATTTGTCATTTTTCATATTTTGATCATAGTGAACATAAAATCATTATAAGCATAAAATCATGGTAAAAAATATATTAAGTTTCTCTGGTAGATACTTGAGGATAAACAAAGTAAACATACTGATTTCCTAAACCAAAGAGAAATGTCTCAGGAAATGAAAATCACAGAAATCCAAAGTACACTCTTACTGCTTTTTATTTTTATCGTTATTTCTGGATTATTTACAAAGTAGGAGTATTTAAAATTAGAAGACTACTTGTGACCCCCACCCTCACCTTGCTTAAGCAACATTCCTTTTCTTTTTTTTTTTTGTTCATCTTTTATATTTTTATTTTTTAAATGAATGTATTTTCAATACCAAATAATAAAATAAGTATCGACAAAACAATCCTCCAAGATTGACTAGCACAATTAGAACATTAGTAAGACACAAGGGCTAAATTAATGACTGCTATGCTCATGATTTAGTTCTAACTTCCCCCACCTCACTGGGGCTACTACCTCACAAGGCTATTTGGTAAGAATTTCCAAGACACTAGTCTGTTCCTACATATCAGCAGCTATGTTTCTGTTTGAAGTAGAATTTGTGAATTATTGCATGGCTCAGTGGTATTTTTTTATTCTGTCTGCTTCACAGCCCACTATGGAAAGAAGACCAAGGGAACACTGAAGGAAGAAAACAAATTTCTTCATGAGAATTGAGAATTGCAGTATGGTCTTGTTTCTGCTAAAGATAAGATGATTGCTTGCTTCCCTCCCCCCCACAAACATTTGTTTTTTATTAAATCATAGCTGTGTACATTAATGTGATCACGAGGCACCATACACTGGTTTTATAAACAGTTTGACACATTTTCATCAGACTTGTTGGCATAACCTTCGTGGCATTTTCTTAGTTATTGTGTTAAGACATTTACATTCTACATTTACTAAGTTTCACATATACCCTTGTAAGATGCACTGCAGGTGTAATCCCACCAATCATCCTCCCCCTGCCCACCTTCCCCCTCCCTCCCATCCCTTTATTTCTTCCCCCTATTCTTAGATTATAAATGGGTTAGAGCTTTCATTTAAAAGCCATAAATTAGTTTCATAGTAGGGCTGAGTACATTAGATACTTTTTCTTCCATTCTTGAAATACCTTACTAAGAAGAATATGTTCTAGCTCCATCCATGTAAACATGAGGGAGGTAAAGTCTACTTCTTTCTTTAAAGCTGCATAATATTCCATGGTGTACATATACCACTATTTATTAATCCATTCATGGATCGATGGGCACTTGGGCTTTTTCTATGACTTAGCGATTATGAATTGGGCTGCAATAAACATTCTGGTACAAATATCTTTGTTAGGATGTTATTTTTGGTCTTCTGGATACATGCCTAGTAGAGGAATTATAGGATTGAATGGCAGATCTGTTTTTAGAACTCTAAGTGTTCTCCAAACATCTTTCCAAAAGGAATGTATTAATTTGCATTCCCACCAGCAGTATAGAAGTGTTCCCTTTTCTCCACATCCACGCCAACATCTCTGGTCTTGGGATTTTGTGATATGAGGCAATCTTACTGGAGTTAGATGATATCTCAAAGTAGTTTTCATATGAATTTCTCTGATGATTAAAGATGATGAGCATTTTTTCATATGTCTGTAGGCCGTGTGCCTGTCTTCTTCAGAGAAGTTTCTCTTCAAGTCCCTTGCCCAGCCTGTGATGGGATAACTTGTTCTTTTCTTGCTTATACGTTTGAGTTCTCTGTAGATTCTGGTTATTAAACCTTTGTCAGAGACATAACCTGCAAGTATCTTCTCCCATTCTGAGGGCTGTTTGCTTGCTTTACTTACTGTGTTCTTGGCTGTTCAGAAGCTTTTTAGTTTGATCAGGTCCAAGTAGTGTATTTTTGATGCTACTTCAATTGCCCGGGGGGTCCTCCCATAAAATACTCGCCCAGACCAATTTCTTCAAGGTTTTCCCTGCACTCTCCTCTAGTATTTTTATAGTTTCATGTCTTAAGTTTAAATCTTTAATCCAGTGAGAGTCAATCTTAGTTAGTGGTGGATGGTGTGGGTCCAGTTTCAGTCTCTTACAGGTTGCCAGCCAGTTCACCCAGCACCATTTGTTAAATAGGGCATCTTTTCCCCACTGAATGTTTTTAATTGGCTTGTCAAAAATCAAATAATGATAAGGGTAATACTCAATATGATGAGATTTCAATTATTAATATCTATGCACCCAACCAGAATGCACCTCAATTTATAAGACAAACTCTAACAGACATGAACAACTTGATTTCCTCCAGCTCCATAATAGTTGGAGATTTCAACACTCCTTTGGCCCTGTTGGATTAATTCTCCAATAAGAAGCTGAGCAAAGAAATTTTAGATTTAAACCTAACTATCCAACATTTGGATTTAGTAGACATCTACAGAACATTTCATCCCCATAAAACTGAATACACATACTTCTCATCAGCCCATGGAACATACTCCAAAATCAATCACATCATAGGTCACAAATCTAACCTCAGTAAATTTAAAGGAATAGAAATTATTCCTTGCATCGTCTCAGATCACCATGGAATAAAAGTTGAGCTCAGTAACAACAGGAATCTGCATACTCATACAAAAACATGAAAGTTAAATAACCTTATGCTGAATAATAGCTGGGTCACAGATGAGATTAAGAAGGAAATTGCCGAATTTTTGGAACAAAACAATGATGAAGACACAAATTATCAGAATTTCTGGGATACCGCAAAGGCAGTCCTAAGAGGGAAATTTATAGCACTGCAAGCCTTCCTCAAGAGAACGGAAAGAGAGGAAGTTAACAACAATGGGACATCTCAAGCTACTGGAATAGGAAGAACATTCCAACCCCAAACCCAGTAGAAGAAAATAAATAAGCAATATCAGAGCAGAATTAAATGAAATTGAAAACAAAAGAATTATACAACAGATCAATAAATCAAAAAGTTGGTTTTTTGAAAAGTCAATAAAATAGATAAACCTTTGGCTAACCTAACCAGGAAAAAAAGAGTAAAATCTCTAATCTCATCAATCAGAAACAACAAAGACGAAATAACAACAGACTCCTCAGAAATTCAAAAAATCCTTAATGAATATTATAAGAAATTTATTCTCAGGAATATGAAAATCTGAAGGAAATTGACCAATACTTAGAAGCACATCACCTTCCAAGACTTAGCCAGAATCAAGTGGAAATGTTGAACAGGCCCATATTAAGTTCTGAAATAGCATCAACCATACAAAACCTCCCTAAAAAGAAAAGCCCGGGACCAGATGGCTTCACGTCAGAATTCTACCAAACCTTTAAGGAGGAATTAGTACCTATATTACTCAACCTGTTCCAAAATGTAGAAAAAGAAGGAAGACTACCCAACTCGTTCTATGAAGCAAACATCACCCTGATCTCCAAACCAGGAAAAGACCCAACATAAAAGAAAATTATAGATTTTTATAATCTATAATTATGATTACATCACTAATGAATATAGATGCAAAAATATGCAACATTCCTTTTCCATGCTCCCACCAACTACCAGACTCAGACCATAAAGATGTGTATGTTAAGGAATTGAGAAAACAGTCCTAGGGAGTATCAACACCAGGACGCAAAAGATAGTGTTCCTTGTTAGAGTAAATGTTACTCTGATGTTGCTGTAGAACAAGTTTTGGATTAAGTTATCATTTTCTAGATGCCTTTTTCTTTGTAACTTTCTATAAAAAACTGCTGTGTTTGAAAAAAAAAAACTGCTGTGTTTGTAAGCAAAGCAGAGTAAATTTGGGAGATTTACTCTCCTGTTCTCCAAATTTGCTGTCTTTTTGGCCATTAAAGCTTGAGGGGACCCTTTCCTGTCTCTGTGTTTCAAATGCATTTCCACTTTTTCACACCTCAGTTGTGATGAAATTAAAAAAAAAATGTTTATTATCCTTCTGAGGTATTAAAGGAGCAGAATCAAGAAATGGCAGGTTTCACTTTCCAGAGTACAGCTCCTGTCAGCCCTACTCCTCTTGCTCCCCTCTCCACACCAGGAAGCACCAATACTGATTCCTTTCTAGTTACCTAAATGAAACCACCACACTCACCTCCCTGAAAATTTCTCCGATGTAGTCCAGATCTTGAGATCTTCAGAAATGCAGGAAGCAATGTGTTTTGAGTAGAAAGAGAAATCAGGCTAGCTCTCAGAAGCTGAGCTGCAGGATGTTATAATCTTCTAAAGTGCTTCCAAAAAGAAGTTTTTCCAAACATAACAAGGAGAAAAGACCCTGGATAAAGTCACTTAATAACGGAGGAGTGCTAGCTGTCTCACAGGGTGCTATGGCCCCTGGGAGAGAGCACTTGTAAAACAGTGCAGAGACTCCTCCCATCAACTGGCTTAGGTTTCGTTTCTGCTCAGTGAGTCAGAGAAAAGGAACAGCTTCCTTCCAGCAAGAATCTTTATCAGAACAACGGGGAGGGGTAGAGTGAGTAGTGGAGGATGAGAATTACTCGCTGGGTAAAATATATATTATTTGAGGGACGGAGATAATAAAAGCCCTGACTTCACTGCTATGCAACATGTCCACGTAACAAACCTATCATTGCATCCCATAAATTTGTACACATAAATAAATAACGGTTTTTTTCTTACAATTTCAATAGCTGAAAGGAATTCCAATATTAGAAACTTTTCATCTAGCAGTTTCACAAGTGGTGACGCGGGAAAACAAGGCCCAATGGGGAGAAAGGGCACCCAAACACCACGTTTGAAAGAGGAAGGGCTGGTTTTATTTCAGCCGGCCCAGGACCAGCAGACACAGAGTCTCAAAATGGCCATGCTCCCGGAGTGCTTCAGTCTTCTCCTTTTTATCTCTGGTCAAAAAGTTCCAGCCCATGGGGACCTTTCTCACTGGTCAGTTTGAATCAAGCTGCAGAAGCAGGCTCCAGCTTTTACAGAACCGCAGGCTTTTACAGAAGGGGAAGCGGTAACTCAGACTGGGTAGACCAGGATAACAGCAGCCCCTTCCGGGCTTCTTCAGAAGGTTTTTATTAGTTTTTAACAAAGGTGCATTTGCAAAAGAGAGGGTTGAAAGAATCCCAGGTTCCTGGGATGACTGGACAGAGACAAAGCCAGGGTGAGGGGCAGGGGGATGGTAAACAACCTGGAGTGTATGTAAATAGATGGGGAGGGAGAAGCCAGTTCTGTTCAGGTAGGGGAAGTAAACCAGGTTTTCTATTTTAACTACATATTAGAAGAGTTTAATCTCCCCTGTTGACTCTCAAATGCTTGGGCCTAGTTGGTCCTGACCAGGGGTGGGACACCTCTGGATTCTTTTCCTCTCTTGTGATTCTGAAGAACCCCCAGGAATTGCCATCTGCGGGCATTTTCCTTGGTTATCCCATGGTTGAGGTGGGGCACACTGCTGAGAAGTCAACCTATCTACCTCCCACAATAGAGGAGGAAACTGGATTTGTAGCCTTTAAACTTCTTTCATTGACAACAAACAGAAAAAGTCTACAAGATCTCAGCCCTGGTATAAATATCTACCATGGCTTCTCATAAAAAACTCATCAGAGGGCGATGCCTGTGGCTCAACGGAGTAGGGCCCCAGCCCCAAATGCCAGAGGTGGCGGGTTGAAACCCAGCCTTGGCCAAAAACAAACAAAAAAAAATATCAGAAAAGAGCAGTGTAGGGGAAACAACTAATTTATTCTTTGAATAGTTGGCTCCAAACAGTAACAGTAGAACTCAAATGCCTTTTTTCCTTAGAATAATTGGTTATAAATAGCTTCAGGCCACTATAGAATCTGGGTTTATAAGGTTGTGACTTGGCATATTATTTCACTTTAGTATTATAGGAGTGAGAGTGAGGGTCTTTTCAGCTTTCTCCATCTGGGGTAGAATCATGTCTTACTCATTGTTTCGTTTTCATCTCATCCCTGGTCCCGAAAATTAGGACATCTACTCCAAACCAGAATATCAGGCTTAGATTCCAATTTGAGACTATAATTGATCTAAGTGTCACTAGGAGAGTGAATTTACCTTTCTGTTCACCTTTTTATACCTTTGATAAGGCAAATAAAAAGGAGAAAATGACCAACTCTCTGATGCTATTTCAAAGATTAAACAACACACAATAACTGCAAAATACCAAGTACCAAATATGTGATCAGTAAATATGTTGTAAGCTTCAGTTTTGATATCTTCTCTTTCCCACTCTAAAGAAATTAATTATTCTCTGATTTGTCTAAGTGTTTCCTTACATGTGGAATGTGAGAACCAGGAAATAAGATTTGAGACTTGTTGAGATGCTTTGGTATGGAAGAAATGAATGAAGCCAGGTATTTCACATCAGACAGGGTGAGAAATACTTCTAAAATACAAGTACCTTCATGTGAATCACAGAATGTGTCCTACTCAGCAGAGGAAATCCTGGTTGTGCCCTCTGTAGGAAACCAATTCTGAAAAGATATCCCCAGCTTTGGGCTAGAGCAATGTCTCTGCAGAACACAGAGCCTGACATTGAAGTACAGGCTATAGTTCACTCGGGCTGCCAAGCCTGGCTTCTGTGTGCAGGACGCAGTTTATTCATGCCTGACCTGGGCCTCATCTGGTGAAATCACACCCAAAGAATGAAGTCCAGATATGAGGCCCTTCTGCTCCACTTTGATTTGCAAGCCACACACTATTTGCTTTTGAGCAACTCAACAAATGAGTTGAAGAGACTGCTGGGGAAGCACTCTTTTAGAAAAAGTAGTTTTTTTTTTCATCAAATTTATAAAAATTAATGTAAATTAATTAATATATTTTTGCATTATATATTATATTTTAAATTTTTTATTAGATCATAATTGTGTACATTACTGCCTTTATGGAGTACAATGTGCTGATTTTATATACAATTTGGAATGTTTATACCAAACTGGTTAACATATCATTCACCTCACTGATTTAATTGTTGTGTTTAGACACATACACTCTATTATTTGTATATTTGACATGTACGTCATGCACAGTAGGTAAGGTCCCACCAATTACCCTCCTTCTGATTACCCTTCCTCTGCCTGTCCATCCCCCCCTCCACCCTCCTCTTCTCTCCTTCTTTCTGGGCTATAATTGTGTCTTATCTTTCGTATGAAAGTGTGGGTGATTATGTATTGATTTCATAATGCTATTGAGTACATTGGGCATTTTTTTCCTTTTTTTTTTTATTTTTGTAGTTTTTGTCTGGGGCTGGGGTTGAACCTGCCACGTCTGGCATATAGGGCAGCGCCCTACCCCTTTAAGCCACAGGTGCCACCCGGGCATTTTTTTCCCCATTCTTGAGATACTTTACTAAAACGAATATCATCAAGCTCCATCCATGTAAACATAAAAGAGGCAAAGTTTTCATCTTTTTATGGCTGCATAATATTCCATGGTATCAAAAACATGAATTAGGGGATAGATACCCTATTTAACAAATGGTGCTGGGTGAATTGGCTAGCAATTTGTAGAAGAATGAAACTGGACCCACACATTTCACCATTAACAAAAATTGACTCTGACTGGATAAAAGATTTAAACTTAAGACATGGAACTATAAAGATTCTTGGAGAGAGTATAGGGGAAACACTTGAAGAAATTGGCCTGGGAGAATACTGTAAGAGGAGAACTCCCCCGGCAATCAAAGCAATACCAAAATTACGTTACTGAATTACGTCACATTACTGGGATCTGATCAAACTAAAAAGCTTCTGCACAGCCAAGAACACAGTAGGTAAAGCAAGCAGATAGCACTCAGAATAGGAGAAGATGTTTGCCGGTTATGTTTCTGACACGGGTTTGATAACGAGAATTCATAGAGAACTCAAACTTATTAATAAAAAAAGAACAAGTGATCCCATTTCATTGTGTTCAATAGACTTGAACAGAAGCTTCTCTGCAGAAGACAGGCACATGGCCAGCAGACACATGAAAAAATGCTCATAATCTTTAATCATCAGAGAAATGCAAATCAAAACCACTTTGAGATATCATCTAACTCCAGTAAGATTAGCCCACATAACAAAATCCCCAAACTTCAGATGTTGGCATGGATGTGGAGAGAAGGGAACACTTCTGCAGTGTTGGTAAGAATGCAAACTAATACGTCCCTTCGGGAAAGAAGTTTGGAGAACACTTAAGGAACTAAAAGTAGACTTGCCATTCGATTCTGTAATTTTTCTACTAGGTATATGTACAGATGACCCAAAATCACTTTACAACAAAGACATTTACACAAGAATGTTTTTGCAACCCAATTCACAATTGCCAAGTCATGGAAGCAGCCCAAGTTCCCAATCAAATGGATTCACAAATGTAAATTAATTTATAAATTAATGCTAATAAAATTTTTAAAAAGGGTCTAGAAGGAAGGCTCTAATGAAGTTTCCATATCTCCATCTGGATTGAGTGTTTCTTTCTTTCTTTTCTTGTCCTAGATGTGCTTCAAGAAGAAAAAGATAAAGGATAAATCAGTTAAAAGGCAGATGGTCATTCATTTCTCCCTTCACTCACACTGTCTCCTCCCAATCAGCCAGAGCTCCTCCTCGATTCCTATCTAAAGGACTCTCTTCTCACTCCCACCTACCTCTTTGGATGAGTTCCTGCCCTTTGAGCCATGTCTCCCCTCCCCTTGGTTGGGACCATGAAATGGGGTTCGCAGTACTACACGGATGAGGACAGGGGAAAAGTAGGAGAAGCTGGAGAAACATAGCAAAGAGGAAGGAGCTGGGGTACTCAATGCAAGGAGTTGAGGGGAAGGTTCTCCTTGTATAAAAAGTTGAAAGGAGAGTACAAAAGGTATTTCTGATCAAGAAATATTTGTGATGTTTGACTTGTGGCCTCTGCGCTGAAGCCATCTGAGAGCCCACGTATGACTGTGCGCTAGGATGTGTCAGCCTTGGCTCTGAGCTGTTTTTATTCCAGTAGAAGGCTTTGTTAGTGTTCCTATAATCTTGTAATCTCTGTCTTTGTGACAGTGTGGCCTCTGACATGGAGCCCCAACCACCCCTGTCTGCTGCAGTGTATGTCTCTCACTAAGGCAGGTTCTGATTCGCTCACGGGCATCCTTGATTACTTAGGTGTGATAGGAGCTCTGCTGATAGCTCTCAAATTAAATTCCCTTTGCTGATCACTGTGTGTCATAAAGAATTAAATTAGTTAATATGTAAAACAATGGAATTTTATAAGGCTTACTTAAGATTATAATTGAAAACCCCTTAGAAGAAGCTGAGTCATCCTGAGTGCTCAGTAAATATTGACATCAATATGATTAATGTAACTATTTTGTTCAGATAGTACCAGGCACAGCCACTACTTTAACAACTATGTCTATAGTGATGTAATTCAGTCAAAGACCTGCTCTAAATTATCTTTTAAGTTCAATATCTATATATCACATGGATATTCATAATTTCCTATGGAAACCCCTCCAACTTAACCTGTCTAAAAAGGAAGACATTTTTTGTTTCCTGGAACATGATCTTTCTACTGTGTTCATAGGGGTATATTCAAGAATAAATGGAATAATGTACATGAAAACACAACTTTTACTTCTACTAGACCCAGATATTTAATTAGCAGAAATGTCATTATTAGCATTGTTATTTCACAGTCTATGCAAGGCTTGTACAAGTCTACAGATGTATCATAATTCATGTTGACTATCTGTGGGGTCCCCCAGTAAGAATATGGCGAATAGGAATAAAAATAATGTCTCTCTTTTTCCCCTGTATAGTAATTTTAAAGTAGCAATATGTCTGGTTTCCTGACCATTCTGTGCTCTTTGCTTTAGGGGAGTTGGGACAAAAGATAGAGAGAGAGAGAGACAGAGAGAGAGAGAGAGAAATAGCCTTCTTTTGGTTTTCAAAGAGAAGACTTATGGAAATCATATTACAATCTTTGGGATCACCCAGGATGTATATGAGCAAGGACTTCTTTCAGAGCTATGTGATTCCTAAGCCAAGCAGAGTTTATGTGCAGCCAAATAACTCTTATGGCTGTGGAAATATTTGTGTTGCCTACATAGAAAGATGGGACTTACGAAAACTCCATATAGTCCCTTTTAAGCCAGAATGTAGGTGAAGTAAGTTCCTTCCCAGGATGTTGTCTTGGGATGTCCACTTATGTTTCTGAAGTACCAGAGAAAGTTGGGTCTGAGCTGGTAATGATGAGGGATGAATTGCATCCAGGGTCACCTAAACCAAGATGGCTAAAAAGCAGAGGCTGCTACTTGACCCTCAATGTGGATTTCTGACCCATATGTGGATTTTTTTGAGGAAATAGGATTTTTTGGACCTATTAACAGCAATAAACATTAACTGTAAACCCCCTATGTATAGGTAGCTTGTCTTCAACTAGCACGTGTGAGGTAGTGGTGAACGCTGCAGCCTGGGTCAGAGTCCCTAATGCATTGCTGCAGACAACGGTCAAAATATTTTTTTATTAATTTATAAAATAATTAGGAATTCTTGTGCACAAAATGTTTTGTATTTACTTACTATTTTTTTTTACAATGAAGACTTAATTTCTCGCTTTAAGCCAAAATACACCCCAGTAGAGGATGTTTTTTATCTCTCTATCATTAGTTTCCCGTACCGTTTAACACATATTACAGCTGAACTAAAATCACGTGCTGTTTTACAATTTTGATTTTGTGTATGGACTATTTTGTCTGCCTTGAAGACTTTCTTATGTCTGTCTTTATTTTGCTTAGACCAATAAATAGTACCTACTGCATGCTAATTTCTTAGAATGTACAGGGTCCTGTACATACTAGTAGAAAAAATACATGTCCACTAGCCCCTTAATTGTTAGATCACTTGATGAGGAACATGAAAGATACTTCCCCAACATCACGCAACAAATGGGCCACATGCAGACCAAGTCCATCCCACTCCAAATCCCTTGCTTTTGACCACTATGTGAGAGTAGTACCACACTGGCCTAATTTCAACTGTTTTAGCATTTTCCACTGGTTTCAAATCCTGTTGAAGCCAACAACGACTACCCTTGTCTCAGTACACTTTAAGAAGTTTCTCTATTGAAATATGAGTGCAAGGGCATTATCTATTCTGTCATGCTTAACTTGACTCTATGTGCTATAGAAGGTGAAATCTGGTCCTTGCAAAGCATAAACCAAATAATTTTCCTTTTGAAAAACAAATACTTGTGTATTCAAGTCTCACCTGGATAAAACTATGTGTGTTACTATATAGTTTGATTGTGCCTCTTCTCTTTTGCAGTCGAAAGAAGAAGAATTGAAGTGTATCTCCTTCTTCGCAGGGAAAACCATGACATTTTTTATTCCCCACCACTTCAGTGATGCTTCCTGTATCATCTTGAACTTCATAGATTGTTCTCTGACCTGTTAGTGATTTCTGCAACAGAAAATTAATATCCAATTCCTGAGAACATATTTAATAACTACCTCACAGATGAGAAAGTCCCTGTGATGGGTTAAAACAAGTCTCAGGACAAGTGCTAGAACTGTGTAGACACACATGGGCCTTAGGCCAGGTTTTCTCAGTGAGCGCTTCCTTATTATCCTTTTTAAGTCTTTCCAGTCCTATGTATTTCTCCAATAGTTATGTGTATAGAACAGTGGGTTATACATCTTCTTACTTTCAACTGCATTCCACCTCCAGGCAAGCGATGAATCTCAAAGCACCTTTACACAGGGCAATCTGAAATCCTTGGCCAAAGGGATTCAAAAATTGCCAAAATTTGCAAAAGTAACAGGAAAATACCTAATCCTTCTAATCCTGTAGTTTCCTACTAAAAATTAATGATCAGTCCCATAAGTTGGCTTGAATCCTCCTTTGAATAACTTCTGGAAAGAGCTGAACAGACAGAACAGTGAGGTAAATCTTTCTCCTCAAAATCATTTGTTTGAGAATCTGCTTTACAGAGATCCTGAGTAAACATCAGCAGAACAGCTTCAGCGTTATCTCCAGGGCTGAGTTCTATGTCCCACATGAATCCCGCCTCCAAAGAAAGGTGAGAGGCAAGCTTTTGTCCTTTGACACCTTACCCAGCTTCAATTGTTATCTGCCTGCTGCAAAAAGGAGGAAAGGACGGCAGTGCCTGTGGCTCAAAGGCGTAGGGCGCTGGCCCCATATGCTGGAGGTGGTGGGTTCAAACCCAGCCTTGGCAAAAAAAAAAAAAAAAAAAAAAAGGAGGAAAGGAGCAGATGCAGCAGATTTTGCAGCCCCCAATTTACAGTTCCATTAATATCAGCTAGCCCAGGGCCTCAGCTGCTGGCTTTTCCCTTTTCATTCCTTGGGTTGCCATGCTGCCATCTCCCTGCTTTCTTTTCTCCCACGTCCCCATTATCTTTCTGTCTCATTCCCTCTCTCTTTCTAAGCATATAAAATAAATTCCATACTCATATAGTAATTTTTGTCTGCAGAAATTGTACCTCCACCGCATACCATGAGCACCTCCTGAGCTTTCCACTGCCACACTTGCTAGGCTTTTTTGGCCTTTGCCCCTGTGCAAAATGGATGATCATTTGCTACAAGTATTTATTCAGTATGTTATGTGGATGTGCAATAAGAACTATTTAAGGGAACTTCGTCCTCCTTCTGAGCTCAGGACCTTAAGTTCAAACTTTCAGTTCTTTGCTCACCACAGCTACACATTTCACTCATTAATTCTAGAATTGTGCTCATAATAATGATCACTTTAAAAGTGTGTAGCCAAGAACATTTATTAACAGTTGTATACCAGTGCGGGGCGGGGCGGGAGTCAGAGACCATCTGTTTCCACGTGTCCTGGCTCCCCCACCATTGGTATGCCACTGTTTTAAAACCAGTTACAAACCTGGGCGGCGCCTGTGGCTCAAGGAGTAGGGCGCCAGTCCCATATGCTAGATGTGGCGGGTTCAAACCCAGCCCCGGCCAAAAAATCACAAAAAAAAAAAAAAAAAAAAAAAAAAAAACAGTTACAAACCTAACAAATAGTTACTAAATTGGTAGACTGAACACCTATACGTCCATGGCCCCATTTTATGAGTAATATTTTGTTTTATCTTTCTGTATTTACAAGAACTTCTCTTCTCTTTCACCACTGTGATGATGATGATGATGAACTAGTTGCAAAGACAGTCATAATCCTTCACTCTAAAATATTCAATGCATGTCTCCCACTTAACCACAATAATTAAACTCAGGAAACTTAACATTTTTATTACTATTATCCAAAATGTAGTTAGTACTATGATGTGGGACTTTGGAGATTCATGGATTTGTTACTGAGAACCTTTTCTGGGAGAACAAAGCCTGTAAAGATTGTTTTGAGGAGGTAGTTTATTTAAATATGACACTAGCCTAGAATTACTCTAGGAATGAGATTCATAAAGATAATTTGGGTGTTACAGAAAGGAATTTATATATATAATGTATATGTATGTGTGTGTGTATACACATTCTTGTGCATTTTAAAATAGTGTGGAATTTTAAATTGCACATGAACTTTATGGATACCCTGTGTGTGTATATTTATGTGTGTGTGTGTGTCTGTGTGTATAAAAATATCACATAGGCCAGGCATGGTGGTTCATCGCTATTATCCCAGTACTTTGAGGGGCTGAGATGGGAGAATCACGTCAGGCCAGGAGTTCAAGACCAGCCTGGGCAACATCATGAGACCTTGTCACTACAAAAAATTTAAAAATTAGCGGGGTATGTTGATATACACCTATAGTCCAAACTATACAGGGGGCTGAGTTAGGAGTCACTCAGTGAACAATGACTAAAGAAAAAAGAGCCAGTGTGTGGTGGCTTATGCCTCTAATCCTAATACTTTGGTAGGCCAAGGCAGGAGGATCACTTGAGCCCAGGGGTTCAAGATAAACCTGGGCAACATAGTGAGACCCCCACCCCCAATCTCTATAAAACTAATTAAGAAAAATCAGCCAGCTGTAATGGTGCACACCTGTAATGCTAGCTACTGGGGAGGCTAAGCTGGGCAGGTCTCTTGGGCCCAGGAGGTTGAGGTTACAGTGAGCTATGATATTGCCACTGCACTCCAGCCTGGGCGACACAGTGAGACCTTGCCTCCAAAGGGAAAAAACAGTATGAAAA
The DNA here is from genome assembly GCF_027406575.1 of Nycticebus coucang. Taxonomy (NCBI): domain Eukaryota; kingdom Metazoa; phylum Chordata; class Mammalia; order Primates; family Lorisidae; genus Nycticebus; species Nycticebus coucang. Next base: position 102,151,975 of record NC_069789.1, read on the forward strand.
AGAAAAGAAAAAGGGGTATTAATATTTCCTTCCTGAAAACTTGCAAGGAGGGATTTCTTAATTGATTAAAATTTCTCTTTATTATAATGTGTCCTACTCTGAAAACTTTCTTTTATAATCAGAATGTTTAACTCATTTATCTCTCCTTACTGAGAACCAAACAAAAAACGTAAGTTAATACAGATTGAGCATTCGAAATTTGAAATCTGAAATGCTACAAAGTCTAAAACGAGCACCCATATGATGATGCTCAAAGGAAAAGCTCATTGGGGAATTATGCACATCAATGTTCAACCAGCACGCATAATGCAAATATTCCAAAATCTTAAAAAAATACCAAAATATGAAATACTTCTGGTCTCAAGCATTTTGAGTATAGGACAATCAACTTGTAAATACAAATGTTTCACTAGTTAATAAAAGCCAGAAACCTGGAAAAAAAAAGAAAAAAAAAGAGTGTGTACCCAGAATAATGCAGGTAAAATAAGGGGTTAATTGGGAAAATAAAAATACTGTGTTGTGAGCTGTTGATTATATTAGATCTATTTGAATAAATAGCAGGCTCTAGATGGTTCCTTGGGTTTACATGTCCTATGACAACCAGATTCATGAATTCAGACCTTGCCATATCAGTAAAACCACTCTCTGCTCATTATTTTGCTGATATACCTAAATGACGAGTTTGATTACATGACTTTCTAAGTCTTACCTAAATTCCTCCTTCTGAAGTGTTTAATACCTTTCTGATGAATGAGTCTCCTTTGGTTAGAATCTGACCTTAATGGTTGACTGCCTTCATTTTCCAGGAATGATCAGTCTATTCATTTCTTGCTCTTTGGCTATAGACATTGGGACTCAAACCTCAAAGGGAGATACTTCATCCCAAATAAAAATATACTGATTATTGCTAAGTGGAGGTAATAAAAATAAATTTAGTACCCCAACATTATATCCAATAGGTGGGAACTTATCTCCTCGCTTCTTGAATTTAATGGTGTTTTTCTCTCTTGTAGGCCTGTGGTTGTTGATCTATTATTTTCTGATTAGGACTTTATCATACAAATGAAAATAATGTAACCTAATCATGTGTACCCTCATATTAACCTGAAACCAAAAAAAAATTTTTTTCTTTTTTTTTTTTTATTGTTAAATCATAGCTGTGTATACTAGTGCAATCGCCTGTACCCATTCTAAGATGCACCATAGATGTGGCCCCACCCATTACCCTCTCTTCACCAAAACCTCCCCCCTCCCTTCCCTTTCCTTGGCCCTTTCCTCATAGTCTTGTGCTATAGTTGGGTTATAGTCTACATGTGAAAGCTATAATTTAGCTTCATAGTAGGGCTGAGTACATTGGATACTTTTTCTTCCATTCCTGAGATACTTTGCTAAGAAGAATATGTTCCAGCTCCATCCATGTAAACATGAAAGAGGTAAAGTCTGCATCTTTCTTTAAGGCTGCATAGTATTCCATGGTATACATGTACCACAATTTGCTAGTCCATTCATGTGTTGATGGGCACTTGGGCTTCTTCCATGACTTAGCAATTATGAATTGGGCTGCAAAAAACATTCTGGTACAGATGTCTTTGTTATGTTGTGACTTTTGGTCTGCTGGGCATAAACCTGGTAAAGGAATTATAGGATCGAATGGCAGGTCTATTTTTAGGTCTCTAAGTGTTCTCCAAACATCCTTCCAGAAGGAATGTATTAATGCCCTTCCCACCAGCAGTGTAGAAGTGTGCCCTTTCCTCCACATCCACGCCAACATTTCTGGTTTTGGGATTTTGTTATGTCGGCTACTCTTACTGGGGTTAGGTGATATCTCAGAGTAGTTTTGATTTGCATTTGTCTGATGATTAAGGATGATGAGCTTTTCTTCATGTCTTTGTAGATCTTCCATCGGTCTTCTTTAGAGAAGTTTCTCTTCAAGTCCCTTGCCCACCCTGAGATGGGGTCACGTGTTCTTTTCTTGTTAATATGTTTGAGTTCTCTGTGGATTCTGGTCATTAGACCTTTATTGCAGGTATAACCTGCAAATATTTTCTCCCATTCTGAGGGCTGTCTGCTTGCTTTACTCACTATGTTCTTGGCTGTGCAGAAGCTTTTAGTTTGATCAGGTCCCAGTAGTGTATTTTTATACTACTTCAATTGCCTGGGGAGTCCTCCTCATAAAATATTCACCCAGGCCGATTCCTTCAAGGGTTTTCCCTGCACTTTCTTCAAGTATTTTTATAGTTTCATGTCTTAAGTTTAAATCTTTTGTCCAGTGAGAGTCTATCTTAGTTAATGGTGAAAGGCGTGGGTCCAGTTTCAATCTTCTACAGGTTGCCAGCCAGTTCACCCAGCACCATTTGTTAAATAGGGAATCTTTTCCCCACTGAATGTTTTAAATTGGCTTGTCAAAGATCAAATAATGGTAAGTAGCTGGATACATCTCTTGGTTTTCTATTCTGTTCCAGATATCTACTTCTCTCCTTTTGTGCCAGTACCATGCTGTTTTGATCAGTATGGATTTATAGTACAGTCTCAGGTCTGGTAGCATGATTCCTTCTGCTTTGTTTTTATTACTCAGTAATGTTTTGGATATTCGAGGTTTTTTCTGGTTCCATATAAAACGAAGTATTATTTTTTCAAGATCTTTAAAGTATGACAATGGAGCTTTGATAGGAATTGCATTAAAATTATATATTCCTTGGGACATTTTAACAATGTTGATTCTTCCCAGCCATGACCATGGTATGTTTTTCCATCTGTTAACATCTTCGGCTATTTCTTTTCTTAGAGTTTCATAGTTCTCTTTGTAGAGATCTTTCACATCCTTTGTTAGGTATACTCCCAAATATTTCATCTTCTTTGGCACTACTGTGAATGGAATAGAGTCCTTGACTGTTTGTTCGGCTTGGTTATTGTTGGTATATATATAGGCTACAGATTTATGGGTGTTGATTTTGTAGCCTGAGACATTGCTATATTCCTTGATCACTTCTAAAAGTTTTGTAGTAGAATCCCCGTGTTTTCCAGATATACAATCATATCATCTGCGAAGAGTGAAAGTTTGATCTCTTCTGACCCTATGTGGATACCCTTGATGCCTTTTCTTCCCTAATTGCAATGGCTAAAACTTTCATTACAATGTTAAAGAACAATTGAGACAATGGGCAACCTTGCCTGGTTCCTGATCTAAGTGAAAATGATTTCAATTTAACTCCATTCAATACGATATTGGCTGTGGGTTTGCTATGGATGGCCTCTATTAGTTTAAGAAATATCCCTTCTATACCAATTTTCTTTTTTTTTCCCCCTTTTTTTTTTTTTTGTTGTTGGGTATTCATTGAGGGTACAATAAGCCAGGTTACGCTGATTGCAATTGTTAGGTAAAGTCCCTCTTGCAATCATGTCTTGCCCCATAAAGTGTGACACACACCAAGGACCCACCCCCCTCCCTCCCTCTTTCTGCTTTCCCCCCCATAACCTTAATTGTCATTAATTGTCCTCATATCAAAATTGAGTACATAGGATTCATGCTTCTCCATTCTTGTGATGCTTTACTAAGAATAATGTCTTCCACTTTCATCCAGGTTAATACAAAGGATGTAAAGTCTCCATTTTTTTTAATGGCTGAATAGTATTCCATGGTATACATATACCACAGCTTGTTAATCCATTCCTGGGTTGGTGGGCATTTAGGCTGTTTCCACATTTTGGCGATTGTAAATCGAGCTGCAATAAACAGTCTAGTACAAGTGTCCTTATGATAAAAAGATTTTATTCCTTCTGGGTAGATGCCCAGTAATGGGATTGCAGGATCGAATGGGAGGTCTAGCTTGAGTGCTTTGAGGTTTCTCCATACTTCCTTTCAGAAAGGTTGTACTAGTTTTCAGTCCCACCAGCAGTGTAAAAGTGTTCCCTTCTCTCCACATCCATGCCAGCATCTGCAGTTTTGAGATTTTGTGATGTGGGCCATTCTCACTGGGGTTAGATAATATCTCAGGGTTTTTTTGATTTGCTTTTCTCTAATATATAGAGATGATAAACATTTTTTCATGTGTTTGTTAGCCATTCATCTGTCATCTTTAGAGAAAGTTCTATTCCTGTCTCTTGCCCATTGATATATGGGATTGTTGGCTTTTTTCATGTGGATTAATTTGAGTTCTCCATAGATTCTAGTTATCAAGCTTTTGTCTGATTGGAAATATGCAAATATCCTTTCCCATTCTGTAGGTTGTCTCTTTGCTTTAGTTAATGTCTCCTTAGCTGTAGAGAAGCTTTTCAGTTTAATGAAGTCCCATTTGTTTATTTTTGTTGTTGTTGCAATTGCCATGGCAGTCTTCTTCATGAAGTCTTTCCCCAGGCCAATATCTTCCAGTGTTTTTCCTATGCTTTCTTGGAGGATTTTTATTCTTTCATGCCTTAAATTTGGCTGACTGGATTAAAAAACACAAGCCATCCATTTGCTGTCTGCAAGAAACACACTTGGCTTCAAAAGACACATTAAAGCTCCGAGTCAAGGGTTGGAAGACAATTTTTCAGGCAAACGGAATTCAGAAGAAAAGAGGAGTTGCAATCTTATTTTCAGATACATGTGGATTTAAAGCAAACTAAAGTCAAAAAACACAAAGATGGTCACTTTATATTGGTCAAGGGAAAAATACAACAAGAAGACATTTCAATTCTAAATATTTATGCACCCAATTTAAATGCTCCCAGATTCTTGAAACAGACCTTACTCAGTCTGATCAATATGATATCTGATAATACCATCATAACAGGGGACTTTAACACTCCTCTTACAGAGCTGGACAGATCCTCTAAACAGAAATTAAACAAAGATATAAGAGATTTAAATGAGACCCTAGAACAACTGTGCTTGATAGACGCATAGAGAACACTCCACCCCAAAGATAAAGAATATACATTTTTCTCATCACCCCATGGAACATTCTCCAAAATTGATCATATCCTGGGACACAAAACAAATATCAACAGAATCAAAAGAATTGAAATTTTACCTTGTATCTTCTCAGACCATAAGGCACTAAAGGTGGAACTCAACTCTAACAAAAATGCTCGACCCCACCCAAAGGCATGGAAATTAAACAATCTTCTGTTGAATAACAGATGGGTGAAGGAAGAAATAAAACAGGAAATCATTAACTTCCTTGAGCATAACAACAATGAAGACACAAGCTACCAAAACCTGTGGGATACTGCAAAAGCAGTTTTGAGAGGAAAATTCATGGCTTTAGATGCCTACATTCGAAAAACAGAAAGAGAGTGCATCAACAATCTCACAAGAGATCTTATGGAATTGGAAAAAGAAGAACAATCTAAGCCTAAACTCAGTAGAAGAAAAGAGATATCCAAAATCAAATCAGAGATCAATGAAATTGAAAACAAAAGAATCATTCAGAAAATTAATGAAACAAGGAGTTGGTTTTTTGAAAAAATAAATAAAATAGATAAACCATTGGCCAGATTAATGAGGAATAGAAAAGTAAAATCTCTAGTAACCTCAATCAGAAATGATAAAGGGGATATAACAACTGATTCCACAGAGATACAAGAGATCATCTCTGAATACTACCAGAAACTCTATGCCCAGAAATTTGACAATGTGAAGGAAATGGATCAATATTTGGAATCACACCCTCTCCCTAGACTCAGCCTGGAAGAAATAGAGCTCCTGAACAGACCAATTTCATACAATATACCAATTTTCTTAAGTGCTCTGATCATGAAGGGATGATGGATATTGTCAAAGGCTTTTTCTGCATCAATTGAAAGAATCATATGGTCTTTATTTTTAAGTTTGTTTATGTGTTGATTTACATTTATAGATTTATGTATACTGAACCAGTATACGTAAATATACTTGAGACCCTGGGATAAATCCGACTTGGTCATGGTGTATAATTTTTTTCATGTGTTGTTGGATTCTGTTTGTTAGGATCTTATTGAGTATTTTAGCATCTATATTCATTAGTGATATTGGTCTATAATTTTCTGTTCTTGTTGGGTCTTTCCCTGGTTTGGGGATCAAGGTGATGTTTGCTTTGTAGAATGTGCTAGGTAATATTCCTTCTTTTTCTGTATTTTGGAAGAGGTTTAGTAGTATAGGTACTAGTTTTTCTTTAAATGTTTGGTAGAATTCTGATGTAAAGCCATCTGGTCCTGGGCTTTTCTTTATAGGGAGATTTTGTATAGTTGATGCTATTTCAGAACTTGATATAGGCCTGTTCAACATTTCCACTTCGTTCTGGCTAAGTCTTGGTAGCTGGTGTGCTTCCAGGTATTGGTCAATTTCTTTCAGATTTTCATATTTGTGAGAGTAGAGTTTCTTGTAGTATTCATTAAGGATTTTTTGAATTTCTGAGGGGTCTGTTGCTATTTCATCATTACCATTTCTGATTGATGAAATTAGAGATTTTACTCTTTTTTTCCTGGTTAGGTTGGCCAGAGGTTTATCTATTTTATTGATCCTTTCAAAAAACCAACTTTTGGATTTATTGACCTATTGTATAATTATTTTGTTTCAATTTCATTTAATTCTGGTCTCATTTTGGTTATTTCTTTTCTTCCGCTGTGTTTGGGGTTGAAGTGTTCTTCTTTCTCCAGTAGCTTGAAATGATCCATTAATTTATTGACTTCCTCTCTTTCCATTTTCTTGAGGAAGGCTTGTAGTGCTTTAAATTTCCCTCTTAGGACTGCCTTTGCAGTATCCCAGAGGTTCTGATAATTCGTGTCTTGATTGCTGTTTTGTTCCAAAAATATGGTGATTTTCTTCTTAATCTTGTCTATAACCCATGTATCCTTCAGCATAAGGTGGTTTAGCTTCCATGTTTTTGTATGGGTATGCAGGTTCCTGTTGTTATTTAGTTCAACTTTTATTCCATGATGGTCTGAAAAGTTGCAAGGAATAATTTCTGTTTTTTTAAATTTGCTGAGGTTAAATTTGTGGCCTAGGATGTGGTCAATTTTGGAGTATGTTCTGTGGGCTGATGAGAAGAATGTGTATTCAGTTTTTTGGGGATGAAATGTTCTGTAGATGTCTGTTAAGTCCAGATGTTGAATGGTTGAGTTTAAATATAAAATTTCTTTGCTTAGTTTCTTTTTGGAGGATCTATCCAAGACTGCTAAAGGGGTGTTAAAATCTCCAACTACTATGGAAGTGGAGGAAATCGAGTTGCTCATGTCTGTTAGAGTTTCTCTTATAAATTGAGGTGCATTGTGCTTGGGTGCCTAAATATTAATAATTGAGATCTCATCATATTGACTATTACCTTTAACAAATATGAAGTGTCCATCCTTATCCTTAATTTTTTTTCATTGGCTTAAAGCCCATTGCGTCTGCAAACAGGATTGTAATGCCTGCTTTTTTCTGCTTTCTATTTGCCTGGAGTATAGATGAGCATCCCTTCACCTTGAGTCTATATCTGTCTTTTAATGTAAGATTCGATTCTTGGATGCAGCAGATATCTGGCTTGAGTTTTTGTATCCAGTCTGCCAACCTATGCCTCTTTAGAGGAAAATTTAAACCATTCACATTAATTGAGAGTATTGATAAACCTTTCGAGAGACTGGTGGACATTTTTAATCCTTGCGACTGTGGAAGTTGGAATTTGATCAAAAATTTTTGGGGTGGGCTTCCTTTTGTGGTGGAGAATTACACTGGTCTTTATGGAGGATAGGTCTAAGAATGTCCTGGAGAGCTGGTTTAGTTGTGGCAAATTTCTTCAACATGTGAATGTCGTTAAAGTATTTAATTTCTCCATCTTAAATGAAGCTCAGTTTAGCTGGGTACAGGATCCTGGGTTGAAAGTTATTTTGTTTTAGGAGATTAAAAGTCAATGACCATCCTCTTCTAGCTTGAAAGGTTTTAGCAAAGAGATCTACAGTTATTCTGATATTCTTCTCCTTGTAGGTAATGGTTTTCTTTCGTCTGGCAGCTTTCAGAATTTTCTCCTTCCTATTAACTTTAGTGAAATTGATTATGATGTGTCTGGGCGATGTCTTATTTGGGTTGAGTCGTGCTGGAGTTCTGAAACTGTCTGCTATCTGAATTTCAGAATCTGTTGGCATGTCTGGAAAGTTCTCCTTCATAATCTCATGGAGAAGAGACTCTGTGCCTTGTGAAGCCACTTCATCACTTTCGGGGATCCCTATAAGATGAATATTGGTTTTCTTCAAATTATCCGAGAACTCTCTCAGAGAGTGGTCTGTTTTTGCTCTCCATTTCTCTTCTTCTTTGAGGGTTTGTTTCGAAAGCTTTGTCTTCAATGTCAGAAATCCTTTCTTCTGCTTGCTCCATTCTGTTACTGAGGGATTCTATGTGTTTCTCAGATCTTTGAGGGATGCAACTTCTTGTCTCAATGTGTCGAAATCTTTGGTCATTTGGTCTTTTAATCCACTGAATTCTTGAGATAACTTTTGGAATTCTAATTCAATCTTATTTTCTATCCATATCCTAAATTCAATTTCTGACATCTCAGCTATTTGTTTGTGCATGGGGTCTTGTGCTGTTTCTGCCCAATTGATCCTTGGGGGAGTTGATCTACTCTGATTATTCATATTGCCAGAGTTTTTCTGTTGATTTCGCCTCATGATGGTTTTTCACCATTGCCTCTGGCTGTCCTCAGAGTTGGGGAGGTGTCTCTCCGAGATTAGACTCCAACGGGATCACTCTATTGTTGCTGGATCTTTGTAGGGAGTGACCCTGTGTAGTTCCTCTGGGGCTGCTCTAGCTAGGGAGTTCTGGTTGTGGAAGCAGCTCCAGTTTGTGACACACCCGGATCCAGCAACAGGGCTGGGGGTGGTACGCATGGTTGTGGGAGTGCCAGACACCCAGTGACTTTGGCACAGAGAGCCCAAGGCTCCAGCAGTCTCTGGCCAGGAGAGGAGCTCTGTGCAGCGGCAGGGAGGGCTCCAAAGGGCACGCAGCTACCAGAATTCCTGTCCAGATGGACGGGCTAGTGTGGAAGCTAGGAGGACACAGGAGGGAGGACGCAGGGCTGTGTGGCTCCCGAAGTTCCTGGTCAGGGAATGTGGAGGCCAAGTGGGTAAATTCTTGGTAAATTCTGACAGAATTCTCTATGTTAGTTTGATTCAGCATCATCTATGGACATCCTTGAGAAAAAGGTGGCAAGCTGATCTCTGGTGCTTCCTTACATTTTCAGTGAGGTTTAGCTTATTGGCCACTAAGAACACCAGGAATGCTAGGAAAATGAAATATTTCAAAGACAAAAATGAGAAACAGTTAGAGTCTCTTTATAACTGTCCCAAGCCATGCAATTGCCACAGGGAAGGGAGAGAGGAGTTGTGAAGCAACGTTGAGGCTCCTCCCATCAACATTCTTAGTTTTCCATTCTGTGAGTCAGAGTGCGTATCTTTGTCAAAATGAAAAAGGGAAGGGCAGAGAGGGAAGTGGATGGGAAGAAATTGCTGAGTGAGTCAATGTATATTATTCGGGGGATAGACACAGATAAAAACCCCGACTTTACAGTATTTAAAATATACATATTAAATAGTGTTTCTGAAGACTCCAAATTCTGTGTTTCAAAGCATGTCTAATCCCACAGGCATAGGAAAGGTGTTCTCCACTGGTTTGAGGAGAAAGTAACACTGAGACTCAAATTGTCATCTAGAGAAAATGACATTTAAACAGAAGAAGCTCAATAACACTTCTCTGACACGGAACACCTCAGCATCGTTGTGAGATAAAGACCTACAGGAACACATTGGAAGTAACATCCAACAAGAAAAAAAATCAATAAGATTAACACACACTACAGACCAAAAGATAAGTAAGTGGAAAAAATCAACTTGATTATGTGTGCCTGTGTCTTAGAAAGAAAACCTTGATTGAAGAGAAGAGAAACACAGAGTATACTGATATGGTGGAAGGAGGAAGGAAAAAAAGTTATGACAATGTACTAGTTAATTTCTTAGAGGGTGAAATAGAGTTTCAGAGATATAGAAGTGTCATAAATTGATGAGACCAGATAGCTAACTTCAACATATATTAAAAGGCCTAACCAGTTAAGTGACAACTTTTGTAGAATTTAATTTAAGAAACTGACATACGTGTTGTTAAAAACAATCACTTAAAGGTGAAAATATTTGAAAAATTATGGTGGGACCACACCTATGGAGCATATTGCAAGGGTACATGTCAAATCTACTAAGTATAGAGTATAAATGTCTTAACACAATAATTAAGGAAATGAAGTGAAACCCTATATTAACTAATTCAATCTAAGCATTCCAAATTGTATATAAAGTCAGAACATTGTACCCCATAAATGCATTAATGTATACATGATCTATGTGTATATGACTTAATAAAAAAGATTATTTTTCAAATAATCACTGAAGAAAAGCCAGTTTATCTATGTAAGCATAACTCTAAATAGACTTTAAGACAAAGAATAATTTCAGATACCAAATAATGATGAAAGGTTGGACTCTTAAGAAAATATAACTTTTGGTTATGACTTTATATAATGGTAATAAATATTTTATTTGTTATTGATTTACATTCCAATATATTATAATTACTCATATATTTCCTTTCACATACACACAGACATGCGCAGTTACTCTTACACACACATATATGTGTATACAGGCTTGCACACATGTACATGTTACGTATATACATAAGATACATTCTGTATGTGTGAGTAGATCTGTACACTATATATGAATTTGACAGAACTACAAAGAATAACACAATATTATGAATAACACAATATTAGGTATCTCTCAATTACTAAATGAACAAGGTAAAAATTATAAAGATATAAAAACATTTGAGCAGCACAATTGATAAAATAACAAGGTTTATCTAACATTTATAAAAGACAAAAATCAACATTTAAAATCTTACATTTATTCAAGCACACATGAAATAAATATTGTACCAGGCTATGTAAAAACTCTCAATTTTTCTAAGCGGGACACAGTGGCTCACACCTGTAATCCCAGCACTCTGGGAGGCTGAGGCCAGTGGGTTGCCTGAGCTCAGGAGTTTGAGACCAGCCTGAACAAGAGCAAGACCCTGCCTCTACCGGAAATAGAAAAACTAGCTGGGCCTGTGGCTGGCACCTGTGCTCCCAGGTACTCATCAGGATAAGGCAGGAGAATCTCTTGAGCCCAGGAGTTTGACATTGCTGTGAGCTACAACACCATAGCACCCTACCCAGGGCACAGAGTGGGACTCTGTGTCAAAAACAGTAAAAAAATAAAAACCAGAAAAATTGTAAAAGCTGCCAAGAGCATCCTTTTTCTATTGACTACGTCACTTTGCCTGCAGACAAAAATCACATTAACTTTCAGGAGAGCGTAAAGTAATCCCCAAATGACTGAAACTGCCTGAATACCTGGCACAGTTGAAGCAAGAGTAAAAGTTGCACACACTTATGAAAATAGTAAGGCACCACTTATTGGAAAGTCTGTATAAAACAGAAGTTTTCTATTCTGTGCGCATTTGTTCTTGTTTGTGAACTTGGACTAACACAAGGTACAGCCTCAAGTCCAGATGTGATTTTTACTTAATATTATTTCATGGTATGAGTGACCACTCTTCTTTTCCCCAGTCGCTCCCACAGCCCCTGAGTTCCTGACCACACCCCAGCCGAGAGTACCAAAGCCATTTTCCAGGTTACAACTTATGTTATTAGACACTTGGAAAATTATCTTTTAGAGGCTGCAATGGCCAAAATGCATATTCCCCATTTCCAGGTCTCAGTTGTGATGGGAAAAAAAAAATGTCTATTATCTTTTTAAATAAGTGAAGGATTAGAATCAAGCAACTTCAGTTATCAATTTCCTGGGGGTGGTTGACATCAGCCCTGCTCTCCTCGCCCCCCACAACCTGAAAAATGAAATACTGATTTTCTCCTTGTGACCTTATGCATTTGAAGGTAGCCAGAACTTCTCTACCAGTAATACCCCCCCAGCTCACCTCACTGGAAACTTCTTTGACAGTAGTCCAGATCTTGAGATATTTAGAAATGCACAAATCAATACTCATTTTGAGTAGAGAGATAACTCAGACAAGTTCTCAGGAATGGAACCAGATAGTGTTAGAATCTCCTCAAATGCTAACCCAATGAAGTATTTCCAAAGACAGCAAGGAGAAAGGGCCCAGTGCGATCCCTTTATAACTGTCTGGTGTTGTGCAATCGCCCCAGGCAGAGACTCCTCCCATCAGAGTCTTAGTCTTCCATTCTGTGAGTCAGAGAAAACAGTTTCCTTCCTATAAATACCTTTGCCCAAATAAAAAGGGATAGAGCAGAGAGGGAAGTGGATGAGAAGAAATTACTTAGTGGACACAATATACACTATTTGTAAAACCCTGACTTTACCACTGACATAATATAGCCACGTGAGAAAATTACACTTGTGAAGTAAATACTTATTAAAATAAATAAAATATATTTATTTAAATATTCTTTATCACAAATGTCAATAGCTTGAAAGCATTTCTGTATTGTAACCTTCATATCTAGCAGTCTCATCTGGGAGTCATTAGAGACCTAAATTCTCTTGAATGATGCTCAAGGGTGGAGAAACAAAGTGAGCCACCCAGACAGGTGTCCCTTCTTCCTGCACCCTGCGTGGCAGTGGCAGGAGGAGATCTTGGTAGAAGCATCAAGTGCCATCATCAGTACTTCCTGCATCTCCTGAATGGGGCGTGTCTGCTATAGAATCACTACTGGCCTGACACAACCACCACCACCCCCCAATCCCGCCCCGTTATTAGTAGTTAACAATCCTGGGGCTTGCCAGATCAGAAAATCTTGATGACTATTCAGAACTCTTCCTCTACTTATATATATGAAAGAGTTTATCATGAGCTGTCCTCCTGATTGTGACTAGGCTCCTTCTCCTCAATGATTCATGGTTACTTATTTCTCATTATTCCTAGAAAAATAAGTGGATGGTGGGGGCATATAGGGACAGCAGTGAAGTCTTCTTTTTGTTTTGTTTTGTTTGTTTTCAGACAGAGTCTCTATTGCCCAGGCTACAGTGCCATAGCTCACAGCAGCATCAAAGTCTCGGGTTCAAGAGACACTAGCCCCAGCCTCCCAAGTAGCTGAGGCTGCAGGTACCTGGATAATTTTTCTATTTTTAGTAGAGATGGAGTGTTGCTCTTGCTCAGGCTGGTCTCAGACTCTTGCTCAGGAAATCCACCTGCCTCAGCCTCCCAGAGTGCTGGGATTATAGGCGTGAGTCACCATGACCGGCTGATGGTGAAGTCTTAAACATTGTAGTAGTGCAGTGACCTTCTGGTACAGTAAGGGGCCTGTTAAACTGTCTGTTCACCACTGTTTCTTCAGCTAAGGACAGTGGGTACCCTTGGAACTACGGTAACCCCACATGTCACGGAAATACACCATCTAGCTGATGGTGTTATGTTAACCCTCCATCTGATCTGCAAGCAGGATGTGGCTAGGTGTGGCACAAGGAACCTCAAAGACAGCTCACACAGACAAATGATTTCAGGCTGTCTATGCCTCAGAAACAAGCTGATTGTCCTAATGTCAACTAGGGTCATGGGGAGGATAGGTAAGGTTTAGATGTGAAAGCACATGTGTACCTTTTCCAAAGCAGGAGAGATGGACACAAACACCTTTTGAGGTTCCTGACTGTCTTTCACAGGCTTCAGGTTGCTGTCAGGTGGATGCCTCGAGCTGCCCTTGGTGTGTGCTAGAAAGGGATAGTAAAGAAGTCAGAGAGGACCCAATCCAGGGCTTAGGGGACAGAGGACACCTGGCAGGAATAACCATGTTTCAGGACACTTTTATGTCTCTTTCCCTGTCATTATTTCATTTGGGGCAATGTCTTCATTTGAGACTCTGGGATATAACACAGAAGTTACTGCCACCAATAAAGAGAACTTAGAAAAATGCTCCATAATCCATATTGTGCAGAGGAAATTTTGATAGATGAGAGAAACAAATGCTAAAGTGTGCAGTTTTCCTTCCTCTGAGACAGTAGCTGAACAATTAGTCATTTGTGTCATCACAGAGGAAGTTCACTAATAGAACATAAAAGAATACCTGATATGCAGAAAAATGTCTGCATGAACTTGAATGACTTCTCATCTGAAGTACTAATTCCTAGGCCATTCCGACCTCAGGGGTATTTCCCTCCAGGTTGATGCCCTACCAAGGTGTTGTATATTTTGCATGTGGCACAATACCAACACACCAGATGCTTTTGTAAATAAAGTTTTATGTAAACAAAGCTTACTGATTTATGCATTGTCAGTGTCTGTGCCATGGTGCAGCTGTGGGGTTGCCAACCTTCAGGAGAGTTCATCTGGCTGCAGAGCCTAAAGATTTTACATTTCCTAGAAAATGTTTGTCAACCTGTACTCAGCCATCATTCTAGGAAATAGCAGAAAGACTCTAAGGAGAAAAGTGAGAGTAGTATTCAGAGAAGAGCAATCATATCAGGAAACCATGGTCAGAGCTTTTAAGGTCCATTGTAGGCCCATGGGCCAAAGCTTATGATATGGCTTGAGGTCTCCAAGCAGAAAATGAAAATGAAGAGTGTCAAAGCCCTTCTTCAACTGATTATCTATAAAGGGCAGACTGAAACCTATTAAAATAGGAGCTCAGCAAAACTCATTGACATATTCAGGAGGTCATCAGTCAGCTGACTAAGTTGCTTCACAAGGAAATAGGCATTTCCTTCTCAGGAAACAGTGATAGAGTGATGAATGTTGCAACATCCTTAAACCCCTTAGAACACATTCATAACCCATTATGATTTATTTAATATTGATAGGATTTTTGTTTCTTTGTTTCTTGAGACAGAGTCTCACTCTGTGGCCTAAGTAGAGGGCCATGGTGTCATAGCTCACAGCAGCCTTAAACTCTTGGGCTCAAGTGATCCTCTTGCCTCAGCCTCCCAAGTAGCTGGGACTACAGGCGCCTGCCGTAATGCCCAGCTATTTTTTTAAGGACAGGGATTCACTCTTGCTCAGGCTGGTCTTCAACTCCTGAGCTCAGGCAATCCACCTGCCTCAGCCAGCCATAGTGTTAGGATTACAGGTGTGAACCACAGTGCCCAACCTGATAGTTTCAATTTTTAAATGTTTTAAATATTTATTTATTTTGATGAGGGAAATGGTCCTTTTTCCTTTTTGGATAATATATAGTAGAACCTCCAGAGCTGACCACCTTCCTACATTGACCACTTCCTTAAGTTGACCTAATTTTCGTAGACCATAAATGCACCACATGTACTCACAGTACAGTGCATCTCCTTATTTGGCCACCTCATCCGCATGCTGGCCAGTTTGTCACCGTCCATTGGTTGGTCCATTTACGGAGGTTCTGCTGTATTTATTTCATCTTGGTACGATGGTAGCACTGGTATTTCTAAAAGAATGTGTTTAGGATTATTAATATTTTCTCCTCAAATATTTGATAGAAGTTACCAAATGTCTATTCCAAAAACTTTCATTGTAGAAAGACTTTTGGTTTGGCTTCCTTTTTCTGTAATCAACCTAGGAATATTTGTGTGTTTCATTTCTTTATGAAACATTTTTGGTAAGTTGTGCTTTAGAGGAATTTTGTCTCTTAGATCTAAGAAACCAAACTAGTTGGCATAATCTTATTTGTAATATTCTTTTATTATCTTTTTAATATGTGTATTACCTGTAGTGTCATTTCTTTATATTTCTGGTATTGGTCATTTATATTATTGCTCCTTATTTTATTTTTTTCGACTAATGTGAGCAGGTAGACTCTCTCCCAGAAGGATGCTTAGGGAAAGCCAGAGTCAAGAGGAAAGCTAGGAGAACATTGAAGGAATTTGAAGCCTTTGGCACCTATAGCTGGAACAATTTTCAAACGATGTTCTAACACCTCACCAGATTAACAATTTCATACTGAAGTTCTAGATATCATTTCAGTTCTTTTTTTTTGATTGTTTTTTATTTTTTATAGATTTAGGGGGTACAAATGCAGTTTTGTTATGTGGATATATTGCATAGCTTTGAACTCCTGGCTTTTAGTGTAGCATCATCCCCATCCTATGTGTAATACCGATGAAGCAGTTTCCCTTCCCTCACATCCCTTCCACACTTCCAGGTCCCAGTATCTATTATTTCACCTTCTACGTCCATGTGCCTGCATTATTTAGGTCCCACTCATAAGTGATCACATGCAGTATTTCATTTTCTGTGACAAAACATAATTTAAATTTTCTTTCTTAGTCAACTTAACAGATAACTATTTCTTTAAAGTGATAATAAAAACATTCAGTAATTATTAGCATACAGATAAATGAAATAAATGACACAATTGTCATAGGGGAAGAGATGGAGGAATTGGAAATTCTCTGTTATAAGTTAGTTACCTGTAGTAGATCTGAAATAATCACAGCATTATTTGAAGTTAGAGTTACGTTACTTAAAAATATATTTTGGAAACTCTCAGACAACTATAAAAGAATTTTAAAAAGAAGCATAATTCACATACTATGAGGCGAAATAAAAAGGAATCATAAAATGCTCCATTGAAACCATGAAAGGCAGAAAAAGAGGGTACAAAGAAACAAAGAACAAATGCAACAAGTAGAATTCAGTTAAAAACGTTATAGATAGTAATCTAACTCCAGCAGTTACTGCAGAAGAGCCCTGATTTGTAGCATTTGCAAATTTCCATTAGATTGGTAGCATCACCTCCGCTGATTTAATTATGCCAAATGTTTTACAATCAGCTCAGTATGTCCTCAATATTTACCAATCAGTTCTTTCTACCTTCCAGCTTGGGAATGATTAGGCTCCAGAACACCACTGCCTTCAATTCTTTCTTTCCCCAAACATAGCGTCTGTCTGTCTGTGTGTCTCTCTTTCTGATGCAGTCTTCAGGATAATTGTCAGAATATATAAGTAAAATGTTAAATTGATCAGGCATTCTTCTGCAGAGTATCTTTGAATTATAAGCTTTTTTTTTTTTTTTTACAATAATCTTCCATGTCTCTTTTTATGACAAAAGGCAGCTACTTTACCTTCTGGCCTCATTTTCCATACTGTTGCACATACATCATCCGTTTTGTAGAGCTGTTTATGTTGTTTCAAACTTCTGAGTATTTGTAGGTGACATTCCCTCTATCAGTAGCTTCAGTGTCTTCACCTCACTAAGAGCGGTAGCATCTACTGAATATTGACCCCTTGCGATGTATGAGTGTATTAAAAGTACACACATTAAGTCATTTGATTTTAAAATCAACCCTATAAGGCATAGTTTTTCCATTATGAGAAGACAATTATTGTCTTACTCCATTTGGACTGATACAAAAAATATCACAGATTATGTGGCTTAAATGACAGGCATTTCTCCTAGTTTTGATGCTGGGGGCTCTAAAGTCAAGGTGACAGCCAGTTCATTGGTTGTTTTCTGGTGTAGGCTCTCTTCCAGCCTTGCAGATAACCATATTTTTTCTGGGTCCTTACCTTGTAGGAAGAAAGAGGGAAAGGAATGAGAGAGAGAACTTGATACTGCTTCTTATATGGGCACTAATTTCATTATAATAAGCCCACCCTCCTAATCTAATTCACCCCCAGGCTCTATATTTTTAAATATCATCACTTTTGGTGTTAGGGCTTCACCATATGTATTTGGGGGACACAATCCTGTTCATTTAAGCTGTTTTTCCAATAGTATCTGACTAGTGAACATTGGAGCCAGATTCAAACCAGGTCTATCTTATTCCAAAGTCCACACTCTTGACTACTAAGCAAAATTACTTCCCTGCTTTACTTTTACCATTTAGCATAGCATTCGTACCCTTTTAAGCTCACATGAATGCCAGTTCCCTCATTGTCTCTCTCTCTCTTTATTTTTTTTAGAGACAGAGTCTCACTTTGTCGCCCTCAGTAGAGTGCCATGGTGTCACAGCTCACAGCAACCTTCAGCTCTTGGGCTTAGGTGATTCTCTTGCCTCAGCCTCCCAAGTAGCTGGGACTACAGGCACCCGCTACAACGCCCAGCTATTTTATTGTTGCAGTTTGGCCGGGGCTGGTTTTCAACCCTCTACCCTCTGTATAGGTGGCTGGTGCCCTACCCACTGAGCACAGGCACCGCCCCCCCCACATTGTCTCTTAACAAAATTTTCTACTTAGATCAGCTGTTCTCAACCTGTGGGTCTTGACCCCTGTGTGACAATGAAAATACATCCTGCATATCAGATATTTACATTACGATTCATAACAGTAGCAAAATTACAGTTATGAAGTAACAGCAAAAATAACTTAATGGTTGGGGGGTCACCTCAACACGAGGAGCTATATTAAAGGGTCACGGCATTAGGAGGCATTAGGAAGGTTGAGAACCACTCACTTAGATTATTAGCACAAGGGCATTGCTTGGATTCTCATGCTTCCTGTTGGGGCTAGACTTTTGGGGTTTAACCACAAGAAACAGAGTATTTACCAAGCCTAAACCATGTTTCATCTTTTGGAAAATTAGCCCTTATCTATCTAATTCCCACCTTAATGAAAGTATGAATTTCAGATATCAGCTTCAATCTTTGGATCATTGATCTCAGTTGAAAGCAGGTGTCAAAGCTTATCTCCTTCCTCACTTTTTTTTTTTTTTTTTTGCAGTTTTTGGCGGGGGCTGGGTTTGAACCTGCCACATCCGGAATACGGGGCCAGCACCCTACTCCTTTGAACCACAGGCGCTGCCCCCTTGCTCACTCTTGATGCTGTACTATTTTCACCACTGAATTATGGCTTCTATATTTTCTTATATTTTATAGATTATATTCTTTCTAACGTGTATTTTGAGATACATATCTATTATATGATAGAGTTATAGTATGATTCCATTCTACAGATAAAATATGAGGAAGGTGGAGCACCTGTACCAAGGTGTTAAGTTGGCTGATGATGTAGTAAGTTGGCTGATGGGAAGATTTTCCATAGGGCCAAGAACCACCCTACACAACAAGGAAAGCACAGGCCAAAGAAACAGGCAGACCACCCCAGTTTGGTAGTCAATGATTTATTCTGGAGAAACTTCCATATTTGTTAGTCTTAAATGGGAGAAAGAGAAGGTAGATTTCCCTGTTTGTAATGCACGCCTGTCTCATCTTTTATACTGTGAGAAGAATGGGGAAAGCCGGGTGTGAGGGCTGGCAGTGCCTGAGTCACTGATGTATTAAACCACCTGGTTTCTCTCTTAATCTGCTTACTTCCTGCTTAAGGGGATTGTTTGCATTTCCCACAATCTTAAGGGGAAGAAAGGTGTTTAGAGACATCGTGGTTAACTTGGCATCAGTAAGCATTTTTCAGGATGGACTGCAGCCTCCTACAGCTTATAATGAGGTCAGTTCCCAGAACACATTTTCATGATGTGGGGCCTTTCTTCCTTTTCAACTTCAATCCTTCTCTCAACTGGACTTTTTTATAATTTTGAAGCCTGTATAGAAGTTTTGTCTTCTTTTATTTTTACTTTTGCATAAATAATAATATAAACTCCAGACAATTTTAGTAGTAGCAATGGTTTCTGTAGTTCTGGGGATGAGCTCTGCACTTTGGAGTGAGGTGAGAGACTCAATGTTGGGAGGGAGAGAAGGGTGAATTTGCATGTAAACATCAGGAGTGGTGTGGATTAATTCTGGCCTAAGGTAGAATGGAGTTGGCACCATTGATCGCATCTTCATCACATGGCGAGTAGAGAGTATCAACTGAGTGACACTTCTGGATCATCCAAGCTGCTGTTCTCTGACCCTTCATGTACTGGACTAGGCCTACTTTCCTACCATTTCAGTCTGTTTTGTGCTGCTGTAATAGAATAGCAGACTGGGCCATTTATATGAAATGGAAATTTATTTCGCATAGTTCTGGAAGCAGGAACATTCAAGATCAAGGCACTATTATCTGGTAAGGTCTTCTTTCCGTACCTTCACATGATGGAACAATAACAACACAAAAGCTAATTCAATCCCTTTAGCCCTTTTGAAAGTAGCATTAGTGCATTTGTGAGATTACGGCCCTCAGGATCTAGGCATCTCCCCCAACAGTTGCTTTGGGAGGTAACTTTCAATGGCGATTTTTGAGGGAACAGAGAGCTTTCAAACCATAGAATCTACTCTGGCTTTATCTCTGCTATCTCCATGTTCTATTTGCTTATTTCATCTAAGATAGACCATTCTCTAGGAAGCATTCATTGAGACTCTTTACTAGATTGATAATTCCTTTACTGTGCTTTATTTCCATATTTCCTTTTTTGGCTCTTAAGTTTTCTGCAGATATTGTTTCACCCTAAAATAGGATTTGAGAATCTCTACTGTTGACAGTAGTAAAAAGCTACACCCTAAATATCTACTTTTGGGAATTTTCACCTCACATTACTAAAATTTATACTTTATTCAGATTCACTTAGAAAAAAGTACAAAAAGAATTGGGACTTATATTTCTTAATATTTTTTCTTGATTTAGGGTGTTGATATATTGAGAAGAGAAAAATAATTTGCAAGTGATGGAGAAACGGTGTTTTAATTTTATTCCCTTTGATATTTTAGATCAGGGCTTGAGAACCTTTGCAAAAGAAACTTCCAGAAAACCAAATAAATTTTTCTGTATTCTTGGATGTTTAAGAACCAGTGCGCAAGAGTAAGAAAGAAAATAAAAAAAAATATATAGAATTATGGACGTAAAAATTATAGGAAGTTGATGGACAAATGCCCACTACTGTGGTCTTTCTTATTCCCTAGCCAATGACAAACGGCCAAAGCTTCTCAGGCTAACAGAACCAAAACCTGATTCATTCATCTCAGGTTGGGGAACCTGTGGCCTCGGGGCCACATGCAGTCTTCTGGATCCCTGAGTGCGGCCTTCTGACTGAATCCAATTTTAACAGAGCAAATCCTTTTTTGTTTATTTTTTGATGAGACAGAGTCTCACTCTGTCACACTGGCTGGAGTGCAGTGGCATCATAGCTCACAGCAACCTGAAATTCCTAAGCTCAAGCAATCCTCTTACCTCAGTCTCTGAAGTAGCTGGAACATACCAGAGTGCTTTGCTAAGTTTTCTAATTTTTGTACAGACAGGGTTTGCTCTTACCTCTGCTGGTCTCCAAACTTCTGAGCTCTATCAATCCTCCCACTTCCTAGATATCATGGTGTTACATATATGGCATATCTTAAACTTTGAAAAGCCCTCTTAACCTTTCTGCATTTTGAAATTATTCCACCAGTAGAACTGCAATTTGATTACAGTGACTTGTTCTGTGCTTCATCTGTGCTATTTCTGGCTTGCAAAATCTCTCTTTGAAATTATACAGTAAGAACTTTTACTCAATCCATCTCCAAGTAACTCTAGCCCTTGATTAATCAAACCAAGTAAATCAAAGGGATCTAGTAAATGCAGATGCCCAGGGCAGAATTCTTAGAGTGGGGAGCCTGGACAGTTGATTCAACAAGTGTTTATTTAAACAAGTGTTTATTAAATACCTGCTGTGTCCCCGATACCATTCTAAGTGGTAGGAATGTAGCAATGAACAGAAGACAAAGTTTGTGCCTACAAGGCACTTCTATTTCAGTAGACTGCCAATTAAAAAATAAACAAATAGCAACAGCCTATATACTATTATGTCTAGTAGATGACTGCAAGCAAGACCCGCAAATGGGCTGGGCATGGTGGCTCACAACTGTAGTACTAGGACTTTGGGAGGCAGAGAAGGAGGATCCTTTGAGGGCAGAAGTTTGAGATCATACTGAGCAAGACCTCATCTCTACAAAATTTATTGCCATCGAATTTTGGCAATGCTGGGGATGTTTTCTTCAAGAATTTTCGCAAACAGGTTTTCCATGCCTTTATTTTTTTCTTTCCTCTCAGAGATGCCTATAATTACAATGTTATTTTGCTTCACAAAGTCTGGTATCTATCTGATTGATTTCTTGGCCATTTTTATAGTCTTCTGTACTCCTTTGAATGATTTGGTTATCTTAAGAGCTTTATCTTCAAGCTGGGAGATTATTTCTTCTCCTTGACTTAGTCCATTGCTAAAGATTTCTGCTGTGTTGAAATTCCTTAAATGACTCCATCATTTCTTTAAGTCCTATTATCTCCTTTTTTATGTTGTCTATCTCTTTATTGACTTTTCCTTTTTTTTTTTAATTCCCTGAAATATTTTTTGGCTTCTTTTTGTTGATTTTCAACTTTCTTTTCAATCCCATCCATTTTATTTGCCATCCATATTCTGAGCTCCATTTCTGTTATTTCACCAAGTTTCTTCTGGGTGGAGTAAATTGCTACAGCTCACCATGTTCTCTTGTGAGTATCGAACTATTTTGGTTTCTCATGTTGCCCCAGTTCTTATTTGGCTCCTGATTCTGATTCTTCTTATTTGGCTCCTCTTCTCTTGGCTCTAGGCTAATAGAATTGCAAGGTACCTATTCTCCTTTCCTGGGACTCTTTCAAACTAGGTTTAGAAGTGATGGATTCTCAGGCTAGGGTTGTTCTGAGTGAATTGTTGGAACTTTGGGAATTTCTGCTGGCCGGCCCATTTCTGCTGGGCCTCACCTGTAGGGTCTTGATGTCCAGGCACAACTCAAGAGTTGTAGGCATGGAATCACAGGCCCAGAAAGGGTTTTGGACTCAGACTTTGGCATAGGAAGAGCTTCAGAGCTGACTCTGGTGATATCAGAGGCAGAGCTACCCACATTGGGGCAGGAAGGCTGCTGTACCACTGTGCTGAATGCTGATGCTCAGTCACACAGCCAGAGATTTGTCTCAGCAGGGTATACATAGGTGGGCCATAGTTTCTGGTCAGCGAAGTTTCTCCCCACAGACCTAGAACCCACTATGACAGTTGCCCAGTCTTCCCATATGGTTCCTGTGGCATCTGAGGCACAGTAAGTCATTAATTTGTAACTTTTTTTTTTAACTTTTAAAGGTAGGCATTTAAGGCTATGAACTTTCCTCTTGAAGTTGCTTTCCTGTGTCCTATATGTTTTCAAAGCTTGTGTTTCCCTTGACATCCGCTTAAAGGAATCTTTTGATTTCCATCTTTTTTTTTTTTTTTTTGTGGTTTTTGGCCAGGGCTGGGTTTGAACTCACCACCTCTGGCATATGGGACCAGCGCCCTACTCCTTGAGCCACAGGCGCCTCCCTTGAGTTCCATCTTAACTTCATCTTTTACCTACAAATCATTCAGCACCAGGTGGTTGAAATTTCATGATTGTGTGTGCATTTGAATATTTCTCTTGAAATTCATTTCTAGTTTTATTCCATGTGGTCTAAGAAGACACATGGTATGATTTAAATTTTTTTTAATTTGCTGAAACTTGTATTGTCACCTATTACATGACCAGTCTTGCAAAACATTTCATGTGCTGATGAGAAAAAAAAAATTTATATTAAGTCAATTTTTGGTAGAACGTTCTGTAAAAGTTAGGTGCATTTGTTCCAGAGTGCTCTCTCTCTCTCTCTCTTTTTCTTTCTTTATTTTTTTTTCAATTTTTTACTTCAGTGATCTGTCCAGCCCTGTCAGTGAAGTTCTGAAGCTCCCAATATTAAGATACCACTGTTTATTTATTTGCATAGATCTAGAAAAATTATCTTTATGAAAGGGGAGGCTCCTGTGTTAGGTGCATGTATATTTAGGATTGTTCTGTCTTGGTGAATTTCTACCTTTACCATTATATAATGAACTTTTTGTATTTTTTGCAGCTTTTGGCCAGGGTTGAGTTTGAAGCTGCCAACTCTGGCATACAGGGCCGGCGCCCTACTCCTTTGAGCCACAGGTGCCGCCACTTTTTGTATTTTTTTAACCATTGTTAATTTAAAGTCTATTTGATCTGATATGAGGATGACTCCTGCTTGCTTTCAGGTTCCACTTCCATGGAATATTTTTTTCCCACTCTTTCACCTTGAATCTGTGTGAGTCCTTGTGGGTTATGTCTTTTTCAGCCATTAAGCCAATCTACGTCTTTTAAGTGGAGAATTATGATGACTGTAAGTCTTGGTGATTCCTTCTTTGCAATGACTCTTGTGCTTTTTTTCCTTCACCTTCTAGGATATCTATGATTGCTATATTTCTTGAAGGTTTTCTTCATTTCTCTTGATTGTTTGTTCTTTATTTTTGACTGGGTTGGAGAAAAAGAGTTGTCTTCAAGCTCTGAAATTCTTTTTTCTGCTTGGTCTAGTCAATTCTTAAAAATTTCCACCCTGTTTTTTATTTCCCTGTATGAACTTTATTTCCAGTAATTCTTTTAAACATACATCTATCTCTTTAGGAAAATTTTCATTCATTTCCTGAATGTTTTTCTTGTTTCTTTGAGTTAGTTTTCTACTTCCTCTTGGATTTTATTGGTCTTCCTTACAATTCATATTTGGAATTCTTTATCTGTCACTTTAGTAAAATTTTCATTTTGCTGTGATCCTTTGCTAGAGAGCTGGTGATGTGCTCCTTTGCAGGCATCCTTTCACCCTGTTTCTTAATAATGTGCAGGGGTCAAAGGGAAGCTCTCAGGCCACTGGGGCAAGCTACTAGGGAGGGGCTGAAGTGGCCCCACCAAGCCAGAAAAATCTGCTTGTGGAGGATGGGCTGAGATTCATGGACTGGCTATTGAGAGTGGGTTCTGCTCCAGATGAGTTTAATATTCCTACAGGCAAACTAGAACTACAAACATGACAGAGGTAGCTAACTTGATGACTCAAAATGCTGCTGTGAAGTCCGCAGTGATGAAGACCATTTGTGTTTTGCAGAAGTTGAATTACATGCATGTGGCAAAAAGTCTTCAGGAAGAGAAGGAGAAAGGTAATGTGGGAGGACCAGTCCTCTCTCTGCCCAGTCTGGGGCTTTCCTTTCCTGACAGCAGTGAGATAAGGCCCAAAGTGCATCTATTGGAATTTGTTTGCTAATGTAGTGCACCTGCCTCTCTGTCCTCTTCTAAGGAGAATTGCTTTTAGGCAGACTTTGTTACAAATTCCACAAATCCATTTATGCATTTGTTTTCCATCTCTTGTTCCAGCCATTAGAACCACTTACCATTTATCGTCTTTTGCCTTGAATGTCTTTGCCCCAGGTTTATTTGCAGTGAACATAGACAGAAAATTTCAATGTAAACTTCTCAAACCTGCATTTATACAGTGTGTGTTGCTCTCACATTTTATCGAAGTCTTGAAGATAAAGCAATTGTAGCACTGAACAATCATAAGCTGGGATGTTGGGCATTTTGGGTCTTCTTCACAGTTTGTACTTTGCCTTCCTTTCTCCAGCCCACTGAAGGCCCAGAGAACACTTTTTTCTTAAAGGGTTTCTTCTACTTCTTTGAAGGAGATACTCTCCTTCAAATTCAAATATTCTTTATCCTTTTATTTCTTTCAACTGATGACAGTATCAATTACCCACACATCAAAACTGCTTTTTATATAACTGGTAAATCACTGAATATCTCCATCTGAAATATATATACTTTTTTTTTTTTTTGATCCAGGCCGAGTTTGAACCCACCACCTTTGGCATATGGAGCCAGCGCCTTACTCCTTTGAGTCACAGGCACTGCCAGAAGTATATATTTTTTATATTCCTGAGTTTCTTCCCTAAATGCAATTTTCATATCCTTGCCTTATGTCTTTAGGTTCTAAAGTGGCCAACAGAAGAGGATCTCACACAAGGACTTCCCAAAATGAGATCCCCCAAATATAACAATTTTAAATACTTAAGTTCAACTCTAAAAGCAAAAATTATGACATCTTTTGCACAATGTTTGCCTGTGTGTGTGTGTGTATAAACACCATGAAATCATGGTTTCCATCACAAGATTTTTAGGAAAGCTAAATGAGACTTTGCAGGTGGTAATATAAACCATAATGCTATATAGATATAAACTGGTAGGCTGGATCTAAGGCATTTTGCAGAAGGGACTGTGATGTGCACTATATTTTCCCAGGTTGTTAGAAAATGTAGTTCTTATGCATAGCTACTACTTAGTAGTAACTTTGCAAAATGTGCCAAAGCAACCAACTGCTCTATAGAAAAAAAATCAATTAACTTCCCTTATAGTTATAAAATTCCTTGTAGGTCATTCCTAGGCCGCATTGAATGTGGTAAATTTATTATTACCTCTGCTGCCCCTATTTATTATGTGAAAAAAAAACAGCTTTCATTTTGTTTTCTGTAGGTTGCATCTTCCATTCTTTATGGAAAGTTCTTTTGTTGTATAACCATAGCTATGTCTGCACACAGAGTACCATGTCCTACACATTCTACTTGTGACTTCACCTCATAGAAGGTAGCGGTGACCTGGAGAATTCTTAGATGAATCATTAAATGGGCAACATAGTAGATGGGAAGAGGGATGACAAATATGAGGCCACTTAAGCCTGGAACACTTAAGCTGAGCAGGAGTATGGTCAAAGTCTATAAAAGCCTATAAGATAAAAAAAAAAAAAAAAAGGTTGAGAAGAATAAACGAAGCAAGATATTAAAACTTGCATCTAATTATTAAAAAAAATGAGATATACATAGTGGGCAGAGATGCTTTTCTAAAAATATTTCTGTGGTACCACTATGTATGAAATGAAAAGCTATTAGTGAGATGATAGAATGTTATGATGCCCTTGGCTTTTTTTTTTTCCACTCTGTTTTTTCTCCTGTACTGATAACAGAGAAGGCAGACTTTATCCGAATATTCTTTGAAGCCAGTTTTATGGAACTAATTTACCTTTGCATTTTGGGAATATCCCTGGGCATATTTTGTCTAGCCGTTAGGGCTACACTTAAACCACTTCATCATCTTTTCAATTTGCCTGTCTTTACCTTCATTAAATTTGTAGTAATTGTGGACAGAGAATCTCAACAATATAGAAAACTGGGTAACATAGAAATACCACCTCTGAAACTAAGATACAGTTGAGAGATCAAAGAGTGCCTAAGACAAGTCCTAAATAACGAATGAAGTAGAGCTTCCATGCTTTTGGCACTCTCTTCAAGTATCCCTATAATTCATGTATCAGCACACTTTGCATAGTTCCATATGTCTCTAAGTGATTGTGTGCTTTTGCTCTCTTCTGTTCTGCCTCTTTGCTCTGCTTGCGTCAGCATACTAGTACCGTGTGCTAACCAATTGCGCAACCGGAGCACTGTGTTCTGCCGCTTTGAATGATTGGGTTACTTACAAAGTCTGCTTTGAACTCTAAGATTTTTCTTCCCCACATTCTACTCGGTTGCTCAGACTCTCCGCTGTGTTTTGAAACTCCTTGAATGCCGCATTCAGTTCCTTAAGCTCTCCTGTATCCTTCCTAATTATGACCAGATTCTTCCTGACTTTGTCATTTTGTTGATTTCTCAAGACAGTTTTTGGACTTCTTTTTCCAACATCTCAATTCCATTTGTCATATTCTGAATTCTATTTCTGTCATTTTGATGAATTCTTTATGGATAGTATTTTCTTCCCCTTGTAATCTCTTGGGGGAGTTGATCTGCTCTGATTTTTCATGTTGACAGGGTTCCTCTGCTGATCCTTTCCCATGTTTGCTTTCAATTATTTTTTAATGTTTAAGCTAAAATGATAAGATGTCCCTAAATTTTTGTTGACAAATATTCTAGTTGAGCTTACTTAGGTAGCCCCTAAGAGAAAGTTGGGACCTGGAAGGTGGTGGTTGGGCTGACCAAGTAGCAGCATACCTCTCTGCCAGCAATACTGCTGTTGAGTGAGCTCTGAGACCATTTAGATGTCCAGTCAGATGGGATGGTGATAGCATGGGCTACCCCAAAATGCAGAGGTCTCCACACCCCTTCTAGGATTTGCCAATGCCAAATGACAGCTCCTCATTCCACCAGCTGCTCAGTGGGTATGGGGGCTATGTGGCTGCCTGATCTGGTGGGCTAGTATCAGTTTGATGGTTCCTAAGCGCTGGACTCTTTACTCTTATTCCTGATGCAAGGCAGCTATTTGTTCTATAAACCACTCAGTAGATTATTAGGACCATTTGGATGCTTAATCTGAGGGGCTGATTTCAAGTTCAGAGGCCCCAGAATGTGGAGTTCACCCCACATTCACCCCATCCCTTCCAGAACCTGTCAGAGTCAAGCGGCTGCTTGATACACAGGTAGCCCGCTCAGCAGGGATTTGGGGATATTTGTATACTAAAACAGTCTGGCTGATAACAGTTTCAAGGGCGTCAGGTTATGGAGTTCACCATGCTCCTTTAGGGCTTGTCAAAGCTATGTGGCAGCTTGTTTCACTCACCCACTCAACAAGGAGTTAAGGCAATTTGGAAACTAAAATTCACAGGCTGCAATCAGATCCAGAAACCCCAGGATGTGGAGCTCACTGCTTCCCATCACCACTGACTGTTTAAATGAGCTACTGCTTTTTCCTGTGGTCCTTCTTGCACACAGCTCCCAAAGCTCCCTTTTGGAGATACATGGTGTAGGGGTACCTGAGGACCAGCTTTGTTGTCTCCATGCTGGCTGGAGTGGAGCTGGGGGCAGGACCTCTAAGTGATGTTCTGAGGCCAGGGGCAGCTCACAATAGGAGCAGAGCTGTCACAGCCAAAGTTTCAGCCTTGCCAGCAACAAATTGAAAAAGCCAGGGCCTGCGGTTGGGGGAAGGGAATCTGCAGCTTGCAAACACCTCCTAGGATTCCCAGAAAGTCATAAATGGATTAAAGTCACTGTTGAGAAGCACTATTTAAGAACAAAAAAAAAAAAAAAAAAGCCAGTGTCCTTACCCTGGGGCAGAGTCCTTTAAGACCTTTGGAATTGGTGGTGGTTGACCACTTTAATGAAAAATAAAGTTAAAAGTGGCAAGAGACAAAGAGACGGGACACACAGAATAGTTATCAAAGGTGGGAACACCGGAGACCACTGCTAGCTTGTAGGCTTCCAGCAAGTGGCCCTGAGTTTGTTCCACTCAGCTTTTATTGAAGGTGATTTCCTCTTTTAGCCCAGAGGGTAAGCCAAGGAAGGGAACAAAAACATCAGCAGTTTTTCTGAGTAAGCATGTTAGGTCTTATTCTATCTATAATCATTAATTTTAAGGGTCTAAGCAGCCTTGAGAAATCCAAAACCTGAGCCTTATGTGGGGCAGCTTCCTGTCTGTGGATACACACACACACATTCCTTGGGGGAGGTTATTCCCCTCTATTTCTCTGTGGTGCAGACCCAATGGCATCAGGCTCCTCTGAAGAATTGGTGGAAAAGAAGAATTTTCTTCTGATAGCCACCTGAAAGCATCTCCCTCTGTGATTAGGCTACAAACCCTCCTGCCCATATTTCAGGGCTCAAGCAGTTCCCTTAATCTCTGCCCTGGCCCTAATATGAATCCCCACAATAGGTATTTGCTTTGACTGTTGACTGGGCAGGGGATGGCCTGCTTATGTTCCTTCCTGGGCCCTGCATGTAGCTTCCTCTATGGCCATTATTCTTCAGACTGTTTACAGACCCAGCAGGGGTGTTTGCAAGCTTTATCTCTTGCATACAAGTCAGGCTTCTAGAAAAAGTAGGAATTGCTCAGATAAGTAATTTAGCTGCTGGCTTAAAAGTAAGCTATGTAAACTGTATTTATTCTGCCTTGGTCACTTTATTTCTCTGTTTTTCCCTTTTTCTGGAGGTGTTTTACCTTGCCAAAAATGGGCTTTTAAGTCCCCATTCTCTCTGTAAAAAAATGTTTTTTTTTTTTTCAAATTCTGAAAGCCATAAATGCAAAAACTCATGTTAATACAAAAAGGTAAACAGTATAAAATAAAAAAGCATCCTTAGTACTCTGTTCCCTAGAATAGTATCTGGTGTACATACTGTTGTATTTCACCTACACACACACACACACATTTTTTATTTGCATTTATATGTTAACTCCATAAACATTATTATCAATGCCATCCATGTTTTTAGGAGGAAGACTTCAGGTGAAATTTAGATTGAATGGTTGTTTTTTGGCATTCTCCTCCTTGATGACCTTGAAGAAAAAAAAAATACAGATTAACCAGTTGAAAGGCAGATGGTAATTCATTTCTCCATTCACTCACACTGTCTCCTCCCAAACAACCTCTTCTCCTCTATTCCCCTCTAAAGGACTCTCTTCGCACTCCCACCTACCTCCTTGGATGAGTTCTTGCCCTTTGAGTCGTGTCTCCCCTCCCCTTGGTTGGGACTGTGAAATGGGGTTCACAGTACTACCCAGCATGAACACAGGGGAAGTACAGGAGATGCTGGAGAAACATCAAAGAGGAAGGAGCTGAGGTACCCAATGCAAGGAATTGAGGGGAAGGTTCTCCTTGGGTAGAAAGTTGAGAGGAGAGTACAAAGGTATTCCAGGTCAAGAAATATTTGTGATGCTTGACGTATGGCCCCTGCACTAAACCCATCTGAGAGCACGTACATGACTATGTGCCAGGATGTGTCAGCCTTGGTTCTGAGCTGTTTTCATTCCAGTAGTAGGCTTTGTTAGTGTTCCTGGAAACCCACAGGAACGTGTCTGTCTTTGTGACAGTGTGGCCTCTGTCATGGAGCCCCAACTACCCCTGTCTGCTATAGTGTATGTCTCTCACCAGGGCAGGTTCTCATTCGCTCAGGGGCATCCTTGATTATTTAAGTGTGATAGGAGCTCTGCTGATCACCCTCAAATTAAATTCTCTTTCCTGATCACTGTGTGTCATAAAGAATTAAATAAGTTAAATTAATTAATACATAAAACAATGGATTTTACATGAATTACATGAATTACATCAAAATCACTATTTTATTTAGATACTATTAGTCACAGCCACTACTTTAACGACTATGTCTACAATGATATAACTCAGTCAAAGACCCAGCCCAAATTATCTTCCATGTTCAATATCTACACATCATGTGGATAGCTTGTATATATCCTATGGGGATCCCAAACTTAACCTGTCCAAAAAACACTTTTTTGCTACCTAGAACATGATTTTCCTACTGTGATCACAGGGGTATACTAAAGAATAAATGGAATAATGTCCATAAAATACAATTTTTACTTCCACCTATACTCAGTGGGTGATCAGTTACCAGAAGCTTCACTATTGCTTTTGTTATTTCGTGGTGTGTGTAAAGTTTGTAAGTCTGCCCAATCCACAGACAAGATTTATGTTGACTGTCTTGTGAAACCCCCAAATTAAGTTATGATGAATGGGAATAAAAATAGTATTTTGTTTCTTTCCCCTGTATAGTAATTTTAAACCAGCAATATCTCTAATTGGTTTCCTGACCGTTCTGTGCTCTTTGCTTGAGGGGAGTCATGACAAAAGTTATTTAAGAAAAAAAAAAAAGAATAGCCTGCTTCTGGTTTTTAATAAGGAGGCTTAGGGAAATCAAATTACAAACCATATCTTTGGAATTACCCATGATGTATATGAACAAGGACTTCTTTGAGAGCTAGTGAATCATAGAGGAAGTGATCAGACATATTTTCTAGGCCTCCTGTGGAGGTGAAATATGTTAAAGAAGAAATGAATACACGGGGTGGTTACGTGCAGGAGACATGAGACCCTGCCTGGGATGCCTAAGCCAAGTGGGGTTTACATGTGGACAAATAACTCCTATGGCTATAGGAATGGTTGTATTGCCGACAGTGAAAGATGGGACTTAGGAAAACTCCATATAGACCCTTCTAAACCAGATGTAGCTAAAATAAATTCCTTCCTAGGATGTTGTCCTGGGATGTCCACTTATGTTTCTGAAGTATCCCAGATAAATGGGTCTAAGTTGGTAATGACTAGGCATGAAGTCCATCCAGGGTCACCTAAATCAAGATGACCCTCATATAAGACATGTAGACTTTATTGAGTAGAAAATAGGACTCTTAGACCTATCAACACCAACAAACACATTACAAACCAAAAAGCTACCACAAACCACAAATCCCTGTATATGGTCTTCAACTTGTATGTGTGGGGTGGGGAAGGCGTCTGTAGCCTGGTTAGAGTACACCTTGGCTCTTAGTGAGGATCTAGGTAAGAGAATAGTGATGAAATGCTCTCCTTGCTTTTATCCCCAGCTGTTTCCACACTCAATGTGTTCTGTGTCCCAGGAAGACATGACCACACTGGTCACATCATAGCAAAACAATGGCAGGCATGGATTTAATTTGAACAGAGAGGTACAACTCATTTGTGCACTGTTGTCTGCTTTTCCCCTGGACATAAAATCCATTTTCTGGACCTTTTTTCTAGTAGGGTTGAAATACACCGAATCATTAGATTTTGTTAAAGGTATAAAGAAAATAAAGGCTTGTGTTCAGGAAACTTGGCATGATATGCTCTATTGCAGAAGGGGTGTAGCAGCAAGGTTTTGCTGAAGAAGGGATTTTGGTCCATCCAGAAATATTTCTGGGCCAATGAAGAGAAGAGAGCAAGGGAATCTAAACAAAAGGAAGCACCATATGTTAAAACACCTTATATAGGAAGGAGAAGGACTTTTGGACAACCACCCTAATGTATGTTCATTATCGTAGTGGAAAGTTATGAAAGGGAACTGGAATGTAAGAAATGAACATACAGTTGTATTCATCTCTCCTTGACTGGACACCTCTCCTCATACTCTCTCTATATTTGGACCAACAACAGACACTAATCTTTTAGAAGACCAAAATGACACTATGAATGCATATCTTATGAGTAATGAAGAATGTAGAATCCAGTGACATGTCCAATTATACAATGATCAATGATGAAAGTTAACCAGTAACATAATGAAATTACATTTACTCAGAGAGAAAAGGAGAATCCCTTTCAAAGTTCTGATCAACCCTTATGTTTGAAGGAGACAAAAGCAGAAGAAACAGAAACGTGGTACCTTGCTTAAGAAACTGTTGAATGGGGGTGAGAAACATATGGATTGGTGGCAGGTAGCACTCCAGCACTGGAATTTCTGGAGGATGTCTGTGCTACTTGGGCAGCTTCTCCCTTCTGGAGCAATAAATATGGAAGATTTATTATTATTTTATGAAGAAAAGTAGTATTATTTCTGAACAAAGTTTTTCTCTATAAGTTGAATGTGATATACAAGTTTTTTAATTATTGATAAGATCATTCTTCTGTTAATTTCCCCCTGGATATTGGCATCAATATAGCTTCCTTTATCCACATTTCAGCAGACACAGGAACCAGCATTACAGTCTTTGGTCTGGAAAGGTTGAAATGCAGATGATTGAAAGTTCATTTATCTTAGATTCCTGGCTCAACCTGTGTTAGGAACTGATGTGACCCAGCATGGTCAAGCACTTCCCTTGGGCTCTTTTCTGGGTAGATAAGCCTTCTTGGTGATAAGGGTAGCAAGTGTCAGCATAACGACAGGTGAGCTGCTGTAGAAATGAGGCAACCATAATTCTTAAATAGTCATAGTCACAATTACAGGATTCTAGGTCTCACTTAGGGAATTTCCAGGATCTGGATCTTTATGCTTCATTTAAGTGAGATCAGAGGGTATCTACAAAATGTTACAGTTTCGCTACTATTAATTATAATACTGAAAACCCATTTTTTCCAATTTACATTTGATGTCCATTTGCCACAGTTTTTCTCACTTCCCAGCTTTCAGTAATATACTTCTCTTGTACCATTTGTTTAAAAGGTCATGGGTGGAGGGGCTGGAGGAGCCTGCTGCCACACTGCCGTCCCTGACTGGCGCATTCTCTGACTTCTCTTCTGCCTTTCCTATGTCATTGGAGGCTGCAGAGTTCAGCTATTAAAAAAAGCCAACCCTTACAATGTGTATTCTGAAATACTTATATACACACACACATCTAAATATACTTCAGACAAGTTAAAATCTGCTCTTTCTTACTGGAACGAACATGTAACCAGCTCCATAAGCAAGAAAACATTTTTTATGGATGTTTTTTCATAGTTCACTTATGTTTCAATTTCCCAGGCCAGTAAGAATTGCTGATCAGAACTTTGTAACTTTCTGTGGCACTGAAGCATTCTCTTTTGAGTTTCTTTCCCAGGAATGTACCTCATTACAGTGATGAGATAACTACAAAGCCACACACCACCAGTTGTCTAGAAAAGACAAGATAAGTGACACTTCACTGCAGATTATGCCAAAGCACCTACTGAGCCTGGCACAAGACCGAAAGAATAAGCAATATTAACTCCTAGCCCATTAAAATATTAGTTTCCCTACCCTGGGAGGGAAACGTCTGCCATTTTTGTTCAGGAGATGTATGTATTAGCATGATTTCTCACTGTAGTTGTGTGACATACACTCCACTTCAAACACATAATGATTTTCATTCCCCTTATGCATTATTCATTCTCACCTTCATAAAAATCCCCTGACCCTGTTGGTCGGGGAGACCTATTTGAGACTGTTCTGACCTCCCCCTCTCAGCAGATACATCTCCTGTAATAAATCTTTTCTTCCTTGACAATCCTCTTGTCTCAATAATTGGCTTTCTGTGCAGCAAGCAACATGAACCTCCTCCCTTGTGTGTTCTTTAACAGACATTTTCCAAAACTATAAATATCAGTATTGTCATATGTGAAATGAGCTGAACAATATCATACTTATGGGGTTGTCATGAAGAATAAGTTATATAATATACATAAATGATAAGAGTCCTGAATGCAGCATCTTTTAGGACAGAGGGCAAGACAAGCTGGGATAGGGGTTGATGAGAGCGTCATGAACTGACTTTGTCTCTTGAGCTCTTTTCCCTGCAGTAGAGAGAACCTACAGAATCTAACCTTACAGTCTAGAAAGGTAGAAAATTACTCCTTCATTCCAGTTGTTTACATGCTTCGAGGGACAGTAAAGGGACCTGAGAAACATGTAAGGAGTACCTGCGAGAACCAAAAATGGGAAGAACTAGTCTATCCTGAAATGGGGTACCAGTGAGGACTTGCTACAGGAAGAGATGTTGGCGTACACACCTGTGGAGAGCTGGGTTACAGAAGAGACTGGGGAAAGTGATCCCAGCAAAGGAAGTCAAAACTATGTCCAAGTTCCTGATTTGGGAGAGAGCATGGATGGTTTAAAATAAAACCTGCAGTAAGTTCATGAACAAAATTACAGGGTGAGTGTAAACTGGAATATAGACTTTGAATGCATTATTATATTCATCTTTCCTCCTCTGGCTACTTCCCAACAATCTCTCTCCATAACTGGACCAGTAAAATTCAGAAATCTTCATGAGTCAGGAATAATTTGATGAACATACACTTTGTGAGTAGGAAAGGACATGTGCTACATTAGGATCTCAATGCACAATCTTGATTAATTATGAAAAATTTAATCAAATAATGATACTGTATATAGCAGGGATTCAATGAAATTGACTTACAAGATCTGATGAGCTTTGTTATTATGTTGTTGGGAAGCACAAAGATGGAGAAATAAAGATGTTTCCTGGCTAACGATAACTGCTGGGTGAGATTTGTGGAAGTTCCTTAAAAATCAAAAATGAAAGTGTGTTGACTGCTGCCGTTTTCAGTGGCTAACTCTGCTCTGGAGAAGGCGTCATTTATTTGGAATCACAAGTTCTAGTTATTTTGGTTTCAATTGTCTGAAGGAAAACAAATTATTTTATCTTGGTAATGGTTTTCAGTATGAGATGAGGCATGATATATATTTTTTCTTTTGTTTGTCTTATCCTTTTTAACAGGATCGTTACTTTGTCAATTTTCTCTTTAAGAATAATAAACATGTAGATTCACTAATCCGCATTCCTGCATACAGAGAAACCAGAATAACCATATTCACTCTGAAAAATGCCAAACTCAGAGACTTAAAATTTCATTGGTTTGGCATGGAACACTGGCTCTACCTGTCCTGAAAGCTAGTTTAAGCTAACTTAGTGAAGCACAATTCTGTGGGTCATGTTTTGGTAGGTAACCCTTTTTAATTACAAGGGAGCAAATCTCCCCCCAAATTGGTCATACTAATAGGTGTTTGTTAATTAAGCCTTGATAATCAGGAAAATACATAAATTTGTTTTATCATATGCTTTTTAGGTTCCAAGAAACCCAGTACCATGTTGCTTTAGGTTTTGTTTGGTTGTTTGTTTTAATTTCAGATTAATATCTGGGTACAAATGATTAAGTTACATATTTATTTTAATTTATTAGGTGAAAGTCCAAGTAGTTGAGCCTTCAACCAGTAGGTGTGCCTTATACCACTGCGTTGCATCCATTAGGTGAGAAACATTGAAGACATTTGCCACAGTAAGACCAGCTCTGCAGAAAGTACTTAGACCTATCCTACACACTGATCATCACAATGAACCACCAGAAAAGTAAAAGTACCCAGAAACTAAACTAGCTTCCACAATGGAACAAGTGATAAAACTAAGAGAAAGATCTCCATGAAACAAGATGAGCAGAACTCCACTATACTTATCCATTCCCTCAATAAATGTGAATGGCTTGAATTCCCCACTGAAGAGGCATAGAGTGGCTGACTAGATAAAAAGGCACAAGCCAAGTATATATTGCCTTTAGGAAATACATCTAACCTCCAAGGACAAAACACGGCTCAGGGTGAAGGGTTGGAAAACAATATTTCAGGAAAATGGAAATCAGAAAAAAGCAGAAATTGCTATCTTATTTGTAGATTCTTTGGGATTAAAACCAACAAAAGTAAAGAAATATACAGATGTGTATTATATACAGGTCAAGAGAACAATATAACACAAAGACATTTCAATCCTACATATTTATATACCCAAATAAAATGCTCCCAGGTATATAAAATGAACACTCACCCATCTGAACAGTAAGATATCCTATCAACCCCCACTCACTAATAGAACTGGACAGATCCTCCAAGCAGAAATTAAACAAAGACGCAATGGACTTAAAAATGACTTTAGAACAAATGAGCTTAACAGAAATACACAGAACAGTCCACTCCAATAATGATGAGTATACATTCTTCTGGTCAGCCCATGGATCATTCTCCAAAATTGATCATTTCTCTGTGGTGCTTTGGGTGTTTTGATCATTGCTAGAAGATCCTTTCAAATCCACAATTCTAGATGCAGAATTCTGCTCTTTTGTAGCATGCCTAGCACCATCATTTAGGGTTCTTAATAAAATTCAGAAATATTCAAGAACCCATCAGGCCATTTCTAGTGACTGGCTTCTTTGTACTTTGGCAAAGGTAAGGTGGTGGATCTTCAATCATATAATGTAATACTTTTATTCTTAGTAATTTTCATCATTTCTACTGTACCATTTCTACCATTAATCATATTAGATTAATTCTATGAATTAGATAGCATTCAGTTATCTAATATATAAAATGCCCTCTTTTTTAGAGAAGACAATATTTCACACAAATGTAAATCAGAAGAAAGGAGGGGTCACAATCTTATTTTCAGATACAAGTGGATTTAAAGCAACTAAAGCTAAGACAGACAAAGATGATCATTTCATACTGGTCAAGGGAACAATACAATAAGTGGACACTTCAATTCTAAATATTTATGTACCCAAATGAAAAGCTCTCAGATTTATGAAACAGACCCTCATTGCTTTAAGCCAGGGGTCCTCAAACTGTGGCACGTGGGCCACGTGAGGCGGTGTGATTGTATTTGTTCCTGCTTTGTTTTTTTACTTCAAAATAAGATATGTGCAGTGTGCACATAATTTGTTCATAGATTTTTTTTTAAAACTATAGTCCGGCCCTCCAATGGTCTGAGGGACAGTAAACTGGCCCCCTGTTTAAAAAGTTTGAGGACCCCTGGTTTAAGCAATCTGGTATCCCATACACCATAATTTCTGGAGAATTTAATAATCCTCTGACAGAACTGGACAGATCCTGTAAACAGAAACTGAACAAATATAGAGGGGATTTAAAAGTGACCCTGGAACAATTGGGCTTAATAGACATACACAGAACACACCATCCAAACCCTAAGGAATATATGTTCTTCTCTTCAGCCCATGGAATATACTCCAAATAGATCATATTCTAGGACACGAATCAAACCTCAACAAAATTAAAAAATTGAAATTATACCTTATATCGTCTCAGACCACAAGGCATTAAAAGTGAAACTTAACTCTAACAAAAACTTTTACCTTCACACAAAGGCATGGAAATTAAACAACTTTATTTTGAATTACAGTTGGATGAAAGAAGCGATAAAGCAAGCAATCATTAAATTTCTCAAATATAACAACAATGAAGGCAAGTTAGTAAAACCTGTGGGATACTGCAAAAGCAGTCTTAAAGAGGGACATTTATCACATTAGATGCTGACATACAAAAAACAGAAAGAGAGCACGTCAACAACATAATGAGTCATGCTTAGGTAATGGAAAAGGAAGAGCAATCCAATTTCAAACCCAGCATACGAAAAGAAATAACCAAAATTAAATTACAAATAAACAAAATTGCAAACAAAAGAATCATTCAAAAATTGATGAAACAAAATGTTGGTTCTTTGAAAAAATAAAATTGATAAACCTTGGTCAGTTTAACTAGAACCTGAAAAGTAAAATCTCTAATAACCTGAATCAGAAATGAAAAAGGAGAAATAACAACAGATATGATAAAAATACAAGAGATTATCTCTGACTAATTCAAGAAATTCTATGCCTAGAAACTGGAAAATGTGGAGGAAAAGGATCAATACCTGAAATCACACCATCTCCCCAGACTTAACCAAGAAGAAATAGATCTCTTGAGCAGACCAACGTCAAGCACTGAGATTGTGGAAACAATAAAAAAAATCTTCCAATAAAAAAAAACCCTAGACCAGATAGTTTCACACCAGAATTCTGTCAAACCTTCAAACAACAATTTATACTCACACTGCAGAAAGTATTCCAAAACATTGAGAAGGAAAGAATCTTCCCCAGCACCTTCTGTGAAGCAAACATCACCCTGACACCAAAACCAGGAAATGACCCAACTAAAAAAGGATAACTACAGCCAATTCCACTAATGAAAATTGATACAAAAATACTCAATAAAATCTGATCCCATATAGCTAGCTACATTAAAAACATTGTATACCATAATCAAGTAGGCTTTATCCCAAGGATGCAAGGCTGGTTTAACACACACAAAGCCATGAATGTAATTCACTGTTATCAATAGAAGCAAAACCAAAGACCATATGATCCTCTCAACAGATGCAGAAAAAGCATTCAATAAAATTCAGCGTCTTTTTCTAAAAAGAACACTTAAAAATATTGGCACAGTTGGCACATTTCTTAAACTAATTGAAGCCATCTATGACAAACCCACAGTATCATAATGAATAGAGTAAAACTGAAGGCTTTTCCACTTAGAACTGGAACCAGACAAGGATATCTCCTATTGCCACTACTATTCAACATAGTGCTAGAACGTTCTGGCCAATATAATCAGGAAGAGAATTTTAAAAAGGGAATCCAAAGCAGGGTGGAGGAAGTTAAACTCTCCCTCTTTGCCGATAATATGAGAAAAACAGCAATGTCTCAGGCTATAAAATCAATATCCACAAATCAGTAGCCTTTGTAGATGTTGATAACAGCCAAGATGAGAAGCTAATCAAGGACACAATTCCTTTCACAGTAGCTTCACAAAAAAATGAAATACCTAGGAATATATATAACAAAAGAGGTGAAGAAACTCTATAAAGAAAATTACAAATTCCTAAGAAAAGAAATAGTGGAAGATATTAACAAGGGGTAGAACATACCATGCTCTTGGCTGGGAAGAATCAAAATTGTTAAGATGTATATACAACCCAAAGCAATCTACAGATTCAATGCAATCCTATTAAAATACCAACATCATACTTTGAAGATTTGGAAAAAAATAGTACTTCATTTTTTATGGAACCAGAAAAAAAAACCATATAGCCAAGACAATATTTAGTAATAAAAACAAAGCCAGAGGCATCACCCTACCAGACTTGAGGCCTATTACAAGTCCACGGTGATAAAAACAGCATAATATTGGCACAAAAATAGAGGCATAGACATTTGGAATGAAATAGTAAACCAAGAGATGAAACCAATCTCTTATAGCTATATGATCTTTGATAAACTCAACAAAAGCATACACTAGGGAAAAGAATCCCTATTTAATAAATGGTGCTGGAAGAACTGGATAACCACATGTAAAAGAGTGGATTTGGACCCGCACCTTTCACCACTTACCAAAATTGATTCAACATGGATAAAAGATTTAAATCTAAGGCTTGAAATGGTAAAAATACTATAAGAACTTGTGGGAAAAACTCTTGAGGATGTCAGCCTGGGGAGAGATTGTTTTTGAAGAAGCCTCCCTTGGCAATTGCAGCAAGAACAAAAATAAACAAATGGGACTAAATTAAACTGAAAAGCTTCCACACAGTTTAGGAAACAATAATCAAAGCAAATAGACAACCTTCTGAATGGGAAAAGATATTGGCATATACAAATCTGTCAAAGGCTTGATAACTACATATGCACAGAACCCCAAATTAATCAACCAAAAAAAGAACTAATAATCCCATCTATCACTGGGCAAAAGACATGAATAGAACCTTCTCTCAGGAAGAAAAATGGTCAACAAACATAGAAAAAAAGGCTCATCATCCCTAGTCATCAGAGAAAAGCAAACCAAAACCATTCTGAGATATCAATTAACCTTAGTCAGAATAGCCCACATCACAAAGTCCCAAAGTTCCAGATGCTGGTTCAGATGTAGAGAGAGAGGAACACTTTTACATTTTTGGTGATACTGCAAACTAATACAGCCTCTTTGGAAAGAAGTATGGTGAATTTTCAAAGTACTCAAATTGGACCTCCCATTTGACCACATAATCCCACTACTAGACATCTATCCAGAAGAAAAAAAATCATTTTCTCATAAAGACATTTGCACTAGATTGTTTATTGCAGCTCAATTTACTATTGCCAAGATGTGGAAACAACTTAAATGCCCACCAAACCAGGAATGGATTAACCAACTATTGTATATGTATACCATGGAATACTATTCAGCAACAAAAAATGATGGTGACTTTACATCTTTTGCATTAACCTGGATGGAGTTGAAACACATTCTTATCATTAAATTATCACAAGAATAGAATACCAAATGCCCAATGTACTCAATACTAATATGAAGGCAGCAGACAATCTAATTCACACCCACATAGGAGAAAAACTCATTTAAATTCAAGTTGCATGGAGGGGGTATGAGGGAGGGGGAGAGAAAAGGAAGAAGTTGGAGTGCTCCACTTAATGGGCACAAGTTAGGGGTGTAAGGCACACCTTTTGGGTGCAAGACCCAACTACAAGAGGGACTCTACCTAACAAATTCAAATATTGTGACCTGGTTGTCTATACCCTCACATTGACCTGAAATTAAAAAATAGATAAATAAAAGAGTAATGAGAGAAAATAAATAAGGAACACATATTTTAGAACAAGCACCAAGTAAATGCTAAAAAAAAAAAAAACTGTAGAAATACAATTACTGTGATTGTTGCTCTATGCTCTGTGCTGAGATTTGCTCTCACACACATGTACTTCCTGTGCTGTGCTGACTCTGTTAATAGAAACCCCAGATGAAGGCAGTGTGAGAGAAACATTTTAAAGTGAGTTTCTCTATTCACTTCTGTGAAATGAGTAGGTTTAAACTTATTGATGAGAGGACCAATGAAGGGAAAGGCTGGGAGGACTCATCAGTTCTGTAGTCCTGCGTCACTAGAAGCTTGCCAGAGGAAACAAATCTTAACATGGGAACTGAAATTGGAGAAGATTCGTGCCAATGACTATTCCAACAAGGAATCAACATATGGGAAGACAAGTAATGATTGAAGGAATTTGGAAGGTTGGAAATACATTCAGAAGTATTACCTGTGAAGGAAAGGAGAAAGGGTGCAGAGTCTGAATACACTCTCGTCTTAGCCTTCACCTGCCTGACCACATCCCCTATCTTCACAGATGCAGCAACATGAGAAACTCACCTTCGTGAGGTCAACACCTGGTCAACCAGGTGCATCATTTCATAACTGCACACCTAAAAAATAGCACTTTAAAAACAGCAAATGACGATGATCTGGTAAAATTTCAATGCATGCATTCAATAAATGTATTAGTGATCTAAATTCATAAAGAGACTGTACACAGCTAGAGATGAGAGAAGCTCTCTCAACATTCTGATAATCCCTGTAATTTATAGTTGGGAGACAAGAGGAATGGGATTGAGGAAATTGTACCTTAGTTAAGAAACTGCTGGATGTGGTTGTTGGAGGCATCTGAAGAGTCGTAACATGCCTCTGAGTGCAAGCTGGGGTTGTGCTGGCCACTGAACAGCTCAGAACCACACTCTGCATCTGAGGAGTCACGGGATTCCTTTGAGTGCAAGCTGGGGTTGTGCTGGCCACTAAACGGCTGGGAACCACACTCTGCATCTGAGGAGTCACGGGATTCCTTTGAGTGCGAGCTGGGGTTGTGCTGGCCACTGAACGGCTGGGAGCCACGCTGTGCATCTGAGGATTCACGGGATGCCTCTGAGTGAGAGTTGGGGTTGTGCTGGCCACTGAACATCTGGGAACCACACTCTGCATCTGAGGAGTCACGGGGTGCCTCTGAGTGCGATCTGGGGTTGTGCTGGCCACTGAACGGGTGGGAACCACACTCTGCATCTGAGGAGTCATGGAATGCCTCTGAGTGAGGCATTGAGTTGGGGTTGTGTAGGCCACTGAAGGGTTGGCAACCACGCTCTGCACCTTGGGTAGATTCACAGTCTTGGAGTCATATTTCCTCTGCTTTGCTTTTGGCTTTACCTGAAAGTATTTGTTTTTCTGTTGAATGTTTTTTAACATCAGAAGCAGCACAATACCTTTTCATTTCTGAGAATATCATCTTTTATTAGGTTTTAATAAATGTCGGTTACCTCCAAACATAGTATGTCTCTAATATATGGTGTAGACAATTGCCCACATATCTTTTGCTAACTTGTAAAATGATTAGGCATTCTTCTGAATAAAATCTTTCAACATTTACTTTTTTTTTTTAACGGTAAAGAATCCTTTTCTGTCTTTATGACAAAGGACACCTCAGCAGAGACTGCTTTTTATCTCTCTACCATCAATTTTCCATACCTTTTGACACATACTGGAGTTGTACATAAATCACATGCTGTTTTACAATTTTGATTTTTTTTGTATTTGACATTTTCTCTGCCTAGAAGTCTTGCCAAAGTTTATCTTTACTTTGCTAAGACTAATAGTAGCTACTACATGTTTATGAGGAATTATGTTTCTCATAATTTACAAGGCACTGAGATAAGAAATACACATCCATAATTTCATTAATTCTAAAATCAGCTGACGAGGAACATTTAAGATACTTCTGACTATCATACAACAAATGAGCTATATGCAGACCAAGTCCATCCTACTCCAAATCCCTCGCTTTTCACCACTATGTGAGATTAATATCACATATTCCTAACTAA
This sequence comes from Nycticebus coucang, assembly GCF_027406575.1. NCBI lineage: Eukaryota > Metazoa > Chordata > Mammalia > Primates > Lorisidae > Nycticebus > Nycticebus coucang. The sequence continues at coordinate 102,195,372 of NC_069789.1, forward strand.
ATTCAAAACCCAATAAAGCCTATAATAGTGCCACTCTCTTCATACGTTTTGATATATTTCTGTATTGAAATACAAGTAAGAGCATCACCTATTTTCTTATGCCTCCTACATGACTCTATGTATAAGAAAGAAGAAATCTGGTTTTTGATAAACTAATCCATATGAATATGTTCTTTGGGAACTAATATTTCTCTATCTAATTCTCACCTGAATGAAACTATGTATTTCAGAAATCAGTTTTGACAGCCGGTTCTTTTTTCTCAGTCGAAAGCAGATGAGTTCAAGTTTATCTCCTTTCTCACAAGGGATATTGTGACATTTTCCTTTCCCCACTACTTCTATGTTTCCCGTATCATCTTTAATTTCATAGACTGTGTTGTTCTTATTCACTGTTTTCTGCAACACAAAATTAATATCCAATTCCAGAGAACATAGTTAATAACGATCACACAGATGGAAAAGTCCCCTGCGATGGGATAAGACAAGTCTTAGGACAGCACGTGCTAGAAATGTGTAGACACACAGGTGCCTTCTGCCAGGTTTTCTCTGTGAGATCTTCCTTATTATCCTTTTAAGTCTTTCATGTCCTATGTATTTCTCTGACAGTTATGGAATAATGGGTTATCTTCCTAATTTCTACAATTTTCATCTCCAGGACAGCCGTGTTTCCCAAAGCACCTTTATGCAGAGAAATGTGAAATCTGAGTTAGGCTTTTAAATCCTTTTCTCCTATGCAAAATAAGATAGCCATGTGCTGTAACTATTTATTCAGTATGATTTGGGTGATATGGAATAAAAAGCAAGCTTCTAGAAACTTCCGAATTACTTTTTCTACCTTCTTCATTTACTGAGTCTTCGTTCCCCTCCTGAACTCAGGTCCTTGAGCTCAAACTTTCTAGTTTCATACCTACCAAGGAAGGTGCTCATCAATTCCAGAATTTCGCTTATAACAATGATCACTTTAAGAGTAGGGACAGAAAGTAATGCAAGCAAAATAAGGGGTTATATTTATATTTAACATTTTTATATTATAGAAATATTTATTAAATATTTATATTTAATATTTCTATATTATAGAAAACAAATATACTGTGTTGTGAGCTACTGATCATAGGAGATATTATATGACTCAATAGCATGGTAGAGATGGTTTCTTGGGTTTACATGTTCTTTTTTTTTTTTTTTTGTAGAGACAGAGTCTCACTTTATGGCCCTCGGTAGAGTGCCGTGGCCTCACACAGCTCCCAGCAACCTCCAACTCCTGGGCTTAAGCAATTCTCTTGCCTCAGCCTCCCGAGTAGCTGGGACTACAGGCGCCCGCCACAATGCCTGGCTAAGGGTTTACATGTTCTATGACAGCCAAGTTCATGATTTTGGACCCTGTTATACCTGGAAGTCCACTTTGTGCTCCTTTTTTTTTACTATATATGTAAGTATTGAGATTAGATTACCTCATTCTCTAAGTAACGCCTACACTGATATTTCTCAATTGCTCAATACCTCTTTGATGAATGAGTCTCACTGGTTAGATCATCATCCTAATTCCTGACTGCCTTTGTTTTTCTAGGCTTAATCAGTTAATTCACTTCTTGCTCTGATGGTAAAAACCGGAGCTCAAATCTCAAAGGGAAATACTTCAAAATGAAAATATACTGATTATTGCCATAGTTGGGGTAATGATAAAAATAAATTCAGTAGAGTGTGTATATGGATCTGGGGCCCATACTTTCCTTATTCATTGTGGCTTAGAATACACAGTCATAGCTCATGAAGTCTCAAGGTTTCTCAGTGAACATTTTCCTAAAAGGTACAGGGTAGTATTTTGAGAAAGAAAGCATGGGAGGGAGAATATTAGTAGGCTCCCTAATTCCTAGCCTTATCCTGACAATAAGGAAAGTACAAGCAAAATAAGGGGTTGTTCTAGGAAACAAACATACTGTGTTGTGAGCTATTGATCACCGGAGACAGCTTATCATTAGTCTTGTGAGAGTCCTGGGTTCTAATGTTCAGTAAACAGGCGAACTCCATTTAGCACCAAAAGGTCTTTTAGTTTTAGGCATTAGTGAGAAATGAAACTAAACAATTTACCTTCTGTAGCATGAATAATCCATAGACAACAGTTCCCGAAGCTTGTGTTTGAAGAACATCAATTTTCAGGGTTTCCTGTGCTCTGTTTATGAGGTTTACTGGAACCTCAAGCTTTTGTTCAGGACCAGCTTCAGATACAGAAGAGGCTTCATTTACCTCTAGGAGATGGTCATAATCCAAATAATCTGATATAGTAATGATTTTATCTCTGCTGATGTATTTCTTTAAGTTGATATTTAAAACCTTCATATGAAAGAATTTTCTCTCTGTAGCCACTGTTGCATGAAACATCGTTTTCTTCTCCTTTTCCGAGGACTCATATTCGAATGGGTCTGTTGTACTCAGTACCATCACTGTCATCGGGCCCTTTTGGAGCTGATTCGCTCTGGTGTTTACCTGAGGCTTGGCCTGTGGTTTTGGCTTCTGTGTATGATAGCATATGAGGAAAAAAGGGAAATTTGTGAGTAGGAATCACTGAATCACTATTCAGTGACCTCCAATCATAACACCAAGTCCAACATTTACAAATGTATAGAGCTGTGGCCAGGACTGAAAATCACTGAGCAGAGCAGGAGAACAAGTCCTGAACTGGGGTCACAACCAGGGCACAAGACAGAGGAGCCTACATGTGTGAAAAGCAGGAGAACTTTTCGTGCAAGAATGATCCTTAAGAAGTAAACTATAAGAGAAACATAGATTTGTAACTTTGGGCTGGGCGTGGTGGCTCATGGCTGTAATCCCAGCACTCTGGGAGGCCCAGGTGGGAGGACTGCTTGAGCTCAGGAGTTCAAGACCAGTGAGAGCAAAACTGACACCCTGTCTCTAAAAATAACTGGGTGGTGTGGTCAGCATCGGTAGTCCTAACTTCTCAGGAAGCTGAGGCAAGTGAATCATTTGAGCCCAAGAGTTTGAGGTTGCTGTGACTTATGATGCCACAGCACTCAACACCAAGGTGACTGAGTGAAACTCTGTCTCTAAAATAATAATGATAATAATAATAGTGTAAGAGCAGTGGATTTTGAGAGCATTGCCATGAAGTAATTTAAAAAAAAATTTACAAAATCATAAATTGTAGCCTTACTCTTATCAGGGTGCAGTGTCAGGCACAGAAATAAACAAATAAATGAAACAGCACTGAAATGGAAAATGGTGCTGGCTGAAAACCACAGACATGAAAGTTTTCAGTTAACACCAGAGTGGACTGGGCAATTTTGAGAGTCACAATTCCTCATAGTATAGTTCCTCAATGTAATGCTTAGTACTGTCACAGCAGGTGGGAACACACGAGGCCTGAAGCCTTTATAACACCCCAGCGTCAGCAGGTGCAGGGTTGAGACACGTTGGGGACTGCCATTTCCACCACCACAGCATTTCCCAAGGTCAGGGCTCCAGCTCACTGTCAGAAACCTGGGATCAGGATGATTTGTCTTTAATATTCTTTCTCTACAAAATCCTGTCTGAGAAACTTGGGATCAGGATGATTTGTCTTTAATATTCTTTCTCTACAACATCCTGTCTTCTTAAATTGAAGAAGAACACTTTAAATGAAGGGAAAGTTGTTTTTGTCAATAAGAAAAATTGTGAGAGGCCTGGGTGGGGCTCATCCACAATCCAGCAGGCTCTGGGGTGCTCTGGCCCGGGATGCGACACCCAGTGATCACCTGCAGGTGACAGGACTTTATTGGATGTGACTTCTCATTAACGTGACCCGTGTAGCCTAACTCAGTAAAGTCCTTCCCCCCATGCAAGTTAACCAGTTAGACTATTAGTAGCAGAAATATGAAATCTTATAAGGAGTCACATGAATGCAGGGAACCCAGGAAGGGAACTGTGTAGCAACTGTGAGAGACAGAGTAAGAGAAAACATTGTGTGATACCACTTCAAGAAAAATTATATGTACTTACATAGGAAAAAATCTGATGGAGTGTAGAAAACGTGCTTAATTTCAGTTGTGATAAATATTAGAAAAGGAAAAAAGAAAAAAATAGAAGTTTCTACCATAGGAAACACCATGAAGTTTTCACCACGCTCCCTGGGGACTAAGTGAGGATTCCCCCAGGACCAGATTTCCATGTTGGGATGTAGACAGTGAGCGGGGCTGGCTAGGTAAGAGTTCTCCAGGTGAAGGTAACATAGTATGTGAAAATCCTGTAGTAAACGGTAACAGTGTTGGTGAAAAAAACCTGAACAGATTAGAAGCAAAGGGAAAGGTGTAAGTGAGATGGGAGCAGTGGACAGTGAACCGACCCCTGTATCCTTCTGTACTGTTGTGCTGCAGTCCCCAACCCTCGGCCGTGGACAAGTACAGTTTCCTGGCCTGTCAGGATCCAGGCCACGCAGCCCCAGGTGAGCTGTGAGAGAGCAAAGATCCGCCTGCATTTACAGCTGCTCCTCATCTTTGCATCACTGCCCGAGCGCCACCTTCTGGCACATCCGTGGTGGCATCAGCTTCCCACCGTTTACAGCTTCCTACTGTAAACTGCGTTTGTGAGGGATCTAGGTTCTGCGCTCCTCATGAGAATCTAAATCTAGCTCCACTCCCCTGTCCAATCCTTGGAAAAATTGTCCTCCACTAAACCGGTAACTGGTGCCAAAAAGATTGAGGACTGCTGCTACGGACCCTCAAGCTCTCTCTCCCTCCTCCAGACAACTCAAAACAGAAAACATTCTGCACTGCCAAGTTCATCAATATCCCTGTGAAAGCAAAAGCTTAAAATGTAGTAAATTCTCAATATATATACATTTGATTAACTGGCTAATTATTGATGTTATTTTAAGAGGATGAAATACAATTTCTATATTTTTTTATTATAGTAGCAGAAATTGAACCAAAGGAGACCAGAAAGAGGGTACCTCAATTGAAGGCATGTTGGCTGGAGCTGATGAGGTCTGGGGAGGTGAGGGATGGCTGATGGCTGTGGGCATGTCCACTCGTGCAGGACAGGGAGGCTGAGTCTGCTCCTTGGACATCTTCTTCCTTTTGGACCCATCATTTTTTGGGGCTGTCTTTTTTCTTTTCTGGAAGTAGTTCGGTTTTTTTGTTATTCCTTCGATGTGTCACACAAAGGACCTCATGTTTTCCTTCTTGGCTAGTAGGCTTATTATACCTATCAAAGTGTTTCATGGAAACGTAAGGGGTGCTGCCCATGTCTGGCCAGTTTCAAGAGGTGGACATACATTTATATGGTTTCTTTAAACAAGGAAAGAGGAAATCGAGAAATAATTTCATTTCTCTAATTACCTCTGTTGAGAGACGTGCTGATTTCGAAGTAAAAAACTAGGGTTTTATAAACACAGTCCAAGCATTTTCCTATCTGATTCCCACGTTAACACTTCTCTTTCCTGGACATGAAATTATACTTAGGTTATGTATATTTAAATTATGCTTACTAAAGTTTTTGGCCTATTATCTTGCACAAAGAGGAAGATCAATTATTAAACAATTTGTCTAATCTGAAACTTGAGGGGAAACCAATGAAGACATCACTGCCTGATGGAGAGATTGAATGAAAGGGCTCAGCACAGAGTTACCTCTGTGTAACTTGACACCTGTTGCTCTTCCTCAGTCTCACCTGAGGTCCAGGAGTCACCTCTGCTCCCTCAGACTTGACAGTGTTGCTTGTGCTGGGTGCAGGTACAGCAGGACTGTCTTCGTCCTGCTTGTTCTTTTTGGAGGGGGGTTTTCCTTTTGCTGGTGTGGATCTCCTTTTCATAACTAATGCAGAAAACAAGAGGACATGTATAAGCGCAGCGCTGCTGGTCTCAGAGAGCCCCACTAATTCCTCTCAGCTCCTGCTGAGGGCTCAGGGGTGCTTCAGGTGCCTCCACTGCACCAGCCCAGCCTGGGCTCAAGGTGAACCGAGGCCACAGTCACAGCACAGGCACAGACACCTTCTCGTGGTGCTCGGTGCTTCCTGTACCCCTCCCCTGTGCCCTGAGCACCTCCTTCCTGTCCTCTGAACTGCAAGACATCAGGCAACCCCTCCCCAGTCCTGTCTCCATCATTTCCTTTTGAAATCTTCTACACTGCTGGTGGGAATGCAAATTAATACATTCCTTTTGGAAAGATATATGGAGAACACTCAGAGATCTAAAAATAGATCTGCCATTCAATCCTGTAATTCCTCTGCTGGGCATATACCCAGAAGACCAAAAATCACAACATAACAAAGATATTTGTACCAGAATGTTTATTGCAGCCCAATTCATAATAGCTAAGTCATGGAAAAAGCCCAAGTGCCCATCGATCCACGAATGGATTAATAAATTGTGGTATATGTATACCATGGAATACTATGCAGCCTTAAAGAAAGATGGAGACTTTACCTCTTTCATGTTTACATGGATGGAGCTGGAACATATTCTTCTTAGTAAAGTATCCCAAGAATGGAAGAAAAAATACCCAATGTACACAGCCCTGCTATGAAACTAATTTGGGACTCTCACATGAAAGCTATAACCCAGCTACAACTTAACAATAGGGGGAAGTGGGAAAGGGGGGGGGTGGGTAGAGGGAGGGGAATCGGTGGGATCACACCTGTGGTGCATATTACAGGGGTATTTGCGAAACTTGGTAAATGTAGAATGTAAATGTTTTGGCACAGTAACTGAGATAACGCCGGAAAGGCTATGTTAACCACTGTGATAAAAATGTGTCAAATGGTTTATGAAGTGAGTGTATGATGCCCCATAATCATATCATTGTATACAGTTATGATTTAATAAAAAAAATTAAAAAAAAAAAAGAAAATCAAAGACTGTCCTGGTGCTGCTTAGTGCTGTTCTCCAGATAACCTGTTCACATGGCAGAACAGTGAGTGCAGATGCGAGACAGATTTTCAAGGAGAGATAAGATGATTTGGGACTCGTGACTTTTAAAAACTTCGTAAGTAGTGACACTGTTAAGGCTGCTGAGACATAAATTGTGACAGGAATATATCACTTATGTCCAAGGTGGGGTCCTTCTTAAGGTTGAAAAGGGTTGGGGACAGTGGCAAGGAGGGAATGTTACCTTTTGTCTTTTCTTTTCTAAGACTTTCAGCAAGGGTTTGAAGTACTGGTATCTCCTTGCAGAGTTTTATAAGTTTGTCCAAACCAGAATCACGTTGGAACCTGTCCACCATCAAGTTAGCGATGTGGACTTTGTCGTATTCTTCTTGCATTTTCTTATTCAACTTCAAGTGACTGGCCAGTAAGAACTTAATCATCTTAAACTGATAATCATTGATTTCCTCTAATCCTTTAAGTAGAACAATCTTCATGCGTTCATTTGCCATCTCTAAAGACATGGGTAAACATACAAGAGAAAAATGGCATACGACATTACTCACATATACAGACAATGTAAGTGACTGCTTATGCCTACCTGGGATAACCATTTGAAATTGTTTTCCATGCATGTGTGTGACAAAGAGGGACTTAATGACCAAGATATGTCAGTATGGAGATAGGGTTGAGAGCTGCTGCGTCCACAGTGAAATTCATCCTGTGTAAATGTGAATAGTTGAGTTGGGTCCTGGTGCATGTGGTGAAGGAGGTGTGGAAACAGGCAATTGTTATGGTGTTTTGTGTCTGGGCTGTGCATTGCCAGAGTTTCTGTTCCTCATCCCATGCCTCCATACTGGGGCTGGAGCCATCAGCCAATGCCTGCCTGTTGGTTCCTGACTCTTCCCACTCCCACTGTCATTAAACTGGTTTCAGGGTAAGTGGTCTGCAGCTTCTTACCTTAAACAAATACTATTCTGAGTTCTGAGCTGGGGTCTCAATCCAAGTCCCCTTGTTTCTCCCCAGGCAACTCTCATTTGCATCCTGTCACCTCCATGTTGACTATGTCCTCTGTGCCCTCTGTGGCCCTCATGCCGTCACTTTGCTGAACATCTTCGTGCTCTCTTGTGCAGTGACATGTTTATTTCATTAGCCATTTAATTTTTTAGGGGGCGGGGCTTGATTTATCTAATTCGTTCTTTCCACAGTGCCAGTTTTTTCTCTATAGGCCAAATCTTTATCCCACTGTAATCCTTTAGTATTTTCCCATTTTCATTTCATAAAATTTCTTACTTTTAAAATATCTCAGAAGACCTTGAATATCTGCTTCTGATACGTTCTTATTCCTTGTATCCTGTACTTCGGAAATAGGCAGCACACGTTGTATTTCCATGTTTCATGACTTTGAAAATTTCCTTCACACTTGCCTGGAAGGCTGTTCTTACATTTTTTTCTCTGCCCAAGTCTTACTCAACTTTTAAGATGCACCACAGGCCTCATCTTTTGTAGCTCCCAGGGTCCTAACATAGACTGAGTCCCATATGCCTCTCCTGGGCATCTTCCTCACTTTGTGAACTTCCTTGTGGATACTCAGAGCATGGTGTGGATTCCAATGCTCTTTTAAAATTAATAGTTACTTTTAGTTTAAGAACCAGTCTTTGTGTACCGTTTATATAGTTGGAATATTTAAAATCCTGACACTGTTATTTGCTTCCTTCTTGAGAGAAGGTAAGCATCCTCAGATTGCAAAGTCCCACAGAATGAGGGAAAATCTACACACAGACACATTATAGTGAAACTGAAAAATATTAAAAACAAAATGATGACTCCAGAGGCATCCAGAAATGAAAAATAGATCATCCACAAAGATTCATGAATCACATTGAAACTGATTCTCGGTAATAAACTACCCGCAGCAGGACAATAGAGTAATTTTTTTTTGCAGTTTTTGGCCAGGGCAGGTTTGAACCTCCAGTACATGGGGCCGGTGCCCTACTCCTTGAGCTATAGGTGCCACCCAATAGAGTAATTTTTATACAATGCAGGTTCAAAATCCCTTATGTACTGCAAAACCAAAAAAGTTCAGAAAGGGAAAATTTTGATTTTTTTTATGTGTATGAAAACACAACCTATTTGCAAATTAAAAGAAAATGTAAGGTGACAGGAGGCCAAGTATAATCTTAATTTATTCCAATTAAATATGAGCGTTCATAGGTTTTCTTGTGAAATGTTAATGCTTTTGATTTTAGTATAATGACTCCAATACCAGTGGAATTTATAGTAATACATACAACACTCAGAATATATGTATTAAGCAGCCTTTCTTTTTCTTTTCTTTCTTTTTTTTTTGAGACAGAGTCTCAAGCTATCACCCTGTGTAGAGTACTGTGGCATCACAGCTCACAGCAACCTCAAACTCTTGGGCTTAAGCAATCCTCTGGTCTCAGCCTCCCAAGTAGCTGGGACTACAGGCACCTGCCACAACACCTGGCTATTTTGTTGCTGTTGTTGTTGTTGTTGTTGTTGTTGTTGTTGTTGCAGTTGTCATTGATGTTTAGTAGGCCAGGGCTGAGTTCGAACCCACCAGCCCCGTGTATGTGGCTGATGTCCTACCCACTGAGCAACAGGCACCACCGTAAACAGCCTTTCTAAATCCTCCAAATTCTGCATTTCAAAAAATGTCTAACCCCAGAGATATAGAAAAGTTGCCCGTCACTTGTTTTGAGGGAAAAGTAATTTCAAAACTAGAATTTTAGTCTACACAAAATGACAGTCAAACAGAAGACCTTCAATAACTCTTCTCTGATAATGAAGTTCTCACTACTTTTTCAGCACAAAGACATACACAAACACATCTATTGGAACTAATATTCAGCAAGAAAAAAAATCTATATGATTAAAAAATAACACAGACCAAAAGATAAGTGTGAAAAATCAACTTGATTATGTGTGCCTATGACTTAAAAAGAAAACCACCACAGATTAGAAGAGAAACACAAAGTATACCAACATAGTGGAAAGAGGAAGGAAAAAGAATGCAGCATTTTACAAATGAATTTGTCTTAGAGGGAGAAATAGAGTTATAAAGAAATCAAGCTAAGCAGGGGATGATAGAAATGTCATAAACTGAATATAGCTGATAGCTATTATCAACATATACTTAAAAGCCCTAACCAGTTAAATGACAATTTTCATCAAATTTGATTTAAGAAATCAACCTATATGTTGTAAGCAAATGATTGCTTAAAGATGAAAAAGTTTAAAAATTATTTTGCAAACAGGAACTATAACAAAGCCATGTTATATATGTTAGTGTAACCCCAAATAGACTTTAAGGTAATTTCAAACACTAAACAACAAAAAGGTTCAATTATCAGAAGAACACATTTTTTTTTTTTTTTTTTTTGTGAAAGAGTCTCACTTTGTCGCTGTTGGTAGAGTGCCTTGGCATCACAGCTCATGGCAACCACTAACTTTTGGGCTTAGGCGATTCTCTTGCCTCAGCCTCCTGAGTAGCCGGGACTACAGGTGCCTGCCACAACACCCAGCTATTTTTTGTTGCAGTTGTCACTGCTGTCTCAGCTGGCCAGGGCCGGGTTTGAACCTGCCACCCTCTGTATATGTGGCCAGTACCCTACCCACTGAGCAATAGGCACCGCCTGAGAATACAAATTTTAATTATGTATTTATCTAACAATGATAAATACATATTATTTGTTATTATTATATAGATCTTCATGGCCCTATAATTAGGGCCCTATAAATGTACAGACATGTATACACATGTATAAATATATATGTAGATAGGGGTATGTGTGCTTGTATGTGTGCATGTTAACAGACATGTTAACAGACATACACACACACAAGCACACTTACCCCTATCCACATATATATTTTTACATGTGTATACATGTCTGTACATTTATTATACAGGATGTCCATAAAGTTAATGCACAATTTACAATGTAAAACTACTTTCATTGTACATGCACATTATGGACACCCATATATATAAATATATATATGTGAGTCTATCTGTACACTATATATGAATTTGACAGAACTACAAGGAATAACACAATTTTATGCTAGAACAACAGCATATCTCTCAATTACTAAAGGAACAAGGAAAAAATAGTGAAGATGTAAAAAATTTGAGCAGCAAAATTCATAAATTAACAAGAGTTATTCAGCAATTATATAAAACAGAGATCAGCATTTATTGATAAAACCTCACATTCTATTTAAGCTCACATGTAATATTGTACCAGATTATATAAAAAGTCTTAAAAATTCCCCAGTGTTTGCAATTGAAATATTTTCTAACTCACTCCCTAAACTTATCACCATACAAATAATTGTTAACATTCAGGAGGGTTCACAGTAACCACAAACAACTGAAATATGGCCTAAAACACCTTGTATAGAACACAGCTAAAGTAAAAGTTAAACTTATGAAAATATTAAGATGCCACTTATTGGAATTTTGGTGCTGATGAAACTGAGAAATTTTCTACTACGTATGCATTTGTTTTCATATTTTATAAAATTGGAGTAATACCATAAGATGCAGCTTTATGTCCAGATGTGATTTTACTTATTATTATTTCGTTATATTGTGCACACGACGCTCCCGCTTTTCACCCTGGCCTCTCCACAGCCACCAACTTCCTGAGCACCCTCCATCCCAGAGAAGAAAGCCTTTTGCCAAATTACAACTTACCTTCAGAAACACCTGGAAAATTTATTTTAATATCAGCAATAGTTAAAATGAATGTTAGGTTTTTCTGGTCTCACTTGTGACAGAATAAAAATGTCCATTATACACTTACTCTATATATACTCATTCTACATAAGTGAAGAACTAGAATCAAGCAACCACAGCTTTCATTTTCCTGAGTACAGTTGACAACAGTCTTACTCCCCTCACCCCCCACCCCCAAGAACCGATATTGATTTTCTCCTTGTGACCTTGAGCATTTCAAGGTAGTACCCAGATCTCTACAAATCATACCCCCAGGTCTCACCTCACTTGAAACTTCTTCAACAGTGGTCTACAGCTTGAGGTATTTAGAAATGCAGGAATCAATGCTTGTTTTGAGGAGAGAGATAAATTGGTAAAGCGCTCAGAAACTGAGCTGAAGAATGTTATAATTTCCTGAAGTGTTAGGAAAATGAAGTATTTCAAAATACACCAAGGAACAAAAGCTCTCGTTAGAGTCACTTAATAACTGAGCTAGTGCTAAGCCCTGGTTAGAGTACTGGGTAACTGGGCTAGTGGTGGGTGTCTCAGATTATGCAAGGGCGCCACGGAGAGAAAAGTTGCAAAATAACACAGGGACTCCGCCCGTCAGTGCTAGTCACTTTCTATTCTGTTTCTTTTCGTCAGAGAAAACGACTGGCTTTCTTCCTTGTAAGTAAGGGGAAAGGCAAGGAAGGGAGTGGGCAGCGAGAAATTGCTTCATGGGCACAATGTATATCATTTGAATGACGGATGCAATAAAAGCCCAGACTTCACCACCATGCAGCATAGCCGTGTGACAAAGTTACACTTGTCATCCATAAATTGGTAATCGAAAATATTCTTTTTCTACTTATGTCAATAGCTGAAAGAATTTTTAACATTAGAACTTTTTTATCAAGCAGTCTTACAGGTGCTTTATAAGACACCTATGTTCCCTTGAATGCTGCTCAGATTTAAGAGAAAAGAAGAGAGCCCCCCAGCCACGTCTCCCTCCTCCCTGACCCTGAGCGGAGTAGCAGGAGGACAGCTTGGTAGAAGCATCAATAGTTACCAGTGCTTGACTGCATCTCCTGGGTGAGAGAATGTCTGCTGTGGAATCATGACTGGTTTAAATACTACCTGAAGCACTCGCCCAGTTAGTTGACAGACCTGAGGCTTGCCAGATCAGAAAATTATTATAAATATATAAATTCTCCTCCAAATAGTTATAAAGGAGTTTGATGCTAGCTTTCTTCTTGACAATGACTAGGCTACATCACCTTAATAATTAAATTCCTGATTACTCCTTCTTTCTACACCATTCATGAGTAAAAACAAGTGGATACTGTGCTCTCCTATCATGTAAATATTGAAGTCTTGAGCGTTCTGGAAGCCTCCTGAACTTCTGGTATGGGGAGGGGCCTATTAAACTCCCTGTGCAGCACTGTTGTTCCGCTAAGGACTGGGGGAGCCCTCAGGAGTATTATACACCCACATGTCATATAAATAATACCTTCTAGCGGATGGTATTGTGTTGTCCCATCATCTGATCTGCAAGCAGGATGTAGCCAAGTATGGTATAAGGGGCCTCAAAAACAGCTCATAGAGACAAATAATGTGAAGACGTCTATGCAACAGAAGGAAGCTGATTGTCTTAGTACAAACCAGGATCAGGGAGAAGATAGATGAGGTCTGGATTTGAAAGCAAATAAATTCCTTTACCAAAGCAGGAGTAAGGCAAGAAAAAGCAGGGAGGGTGTGGAGTGATGGCATGAACGTTTTTGGAGGTTCGTGTTTTCTTTTACAAGGTGGATGCATCGAGCTGGTCTACAGGTATGTGGTAAGGAGGGAAACGAGGGAGGTCAGAGAGGACCCAATCTGGAGATCAGAGGATAGAGGACACCTTTGAGAATGACCAAGTTTCTTCTCCATTCTTGTGATGCTTTACTAAGAATAATGTGTTTCACTTCCACCCAGGTCAATACAAAAGAGGTAAAGTCCATCTTTGCAATGACTGAATAGTATTCCGTACAGAAGAGCCAAGTATACATGTACCACAGCTTGTTAATCCATTCCCCGGTTGGTGGGCATTTAGGTTGTTTCCACATTTTGGTGATTGTAAATTGAGCTGTGACAAACAGTCTAGTGAAAATGGTCAAAGGATATTTTTTCCTTCCAGGTAGAAGCCCAGTAATGAGATTGCAGGATCAAATGGGAGGTCTAGCTTGAGGATTCTCTGTACTTCCTTCCAAAAGGGTTGTATTGGTTTGCAGTCCCACCAGCAGTGTAAAAGTGTTCCCTTCTCTCCACATCCACGCCAGCATCTGCAGTTTTGAGATTTTGCGATGGACCATTCTTGCTGGGGTTAGATTATATCTCAGGGTGGTTTTGATTTGCATTTCTCTAATAATTAGCGACAATGAGCATTTTTCATATGTTTGTTATTCAATCTGATATGAGGACAATTAATGACCCTAGTACACAGCAGGAGGCAGGGGAAGGGGAGAGCAGAGAGAGGAAAGGAGGAAGGGTGGTGGGGGGGTCACGGTGTGTGACACACCTTTTGGGGGTGGGATACGATTATAAGAGGGACGTTACCTAATAAATGCAATCAATGTAACCTGGTTCTTTGTACCCTCAATGAATCTCCGATATTAAAAAAAAAAAAAAAGAAAGGCAGTGCCTACGGCTTAAGGAGTAGGGCGCCAGCCCCATATACCGGAGGTGGCGGGTTCAGACTCGGCCCTGGCCAAAAAAACTGCAAAAAAAAAAAAAAAAACTAGCTCACACACACAGAAAAGAGAATGACCATGTTTCAGGACGTTTTCTGTCTTTTATAACCCTTTCATATCAGATAACATTCTTTATTGAGACTCCAGCATATAATACACAAATTATTGCCACCAAGAAAGATAATCCAGAAAAATGCTCCATAATCCCTACTGTGAAGATGAAATTTTATTAGATGAAGCAATAAAATGCTAATAAATGGGCATTTTTTTCCTGACTCTAAGGCAGTGGCCAGTCATTTTTGCCATTAGATAGAAAGCTCACCAATGGACCATATAGGAACACCTAATATGAGGGGAAATGTCAAATGAACCTGTGTGACCTTTTATCATCTGAAGCACTAATTCCCAGGGTCAAATTCCTCAGTAATATTTCCCACCAGATTGATGTCCCACCCAAGATATTGGCAAATTACTGTCTGTGAAACAAGTCTCACACATACCACCTACTTTAAAATAAGAAACAGCTACGGTTATTCATGTATTCACTGTCAGTGTCTGTGTCATGGTGCAGCTGTGGCGTTGACAAGCTGCAGGAGAGTTCATTTTACCTGTACTCAACCATCAGTCAAGGAGATGACAGAAAGACTCTAGGAAGAAAAGCTAGAGTAAAGCAGTCAGGAGAACATAGTCCAGTCTTGTATGGTCCATTTTAGGCACATGGATAAAGGCTTACCATAAGGTTTGCTGTCTAAGAGATAAAAATGGAACCACGGGGAGTGTTAAAGCCCCCGCCAACTGATTTCCCCTAATGGTTGGAATGAAATCTATTAGAACAGGAGCTCAGTCAGCAAAATCAATTCACGCATGCATGGAGCCAGCAGCCACTTGAACAAGAAAGTACATTTTTCCTTCTTAAGGAAACACAGGAAAGGATGATTGAGTTTTCAGTGGTGAACCAGTCTTATACCCCCAGGACACTTTTTCATAATTATTTATAAAATGACTTATTAAATATTTACAGGTTTAATTTTTAAATATTAAAAAGAATTTTGCAGTTATTTTCATGAGAGAAATAGCCTCTTTTATGTAATATCTTTATTTGATTTTGGTATGACAATACTACTGATATTTCTGAAAGAGTGTGTTTAGCATTGCTAATCTTTTCTCCTTAGATATCTGATAGAATTTATCGTTTGTCAATTTCCAAATCTTCCATTGTAGAAAGATTTTTGGTTATGACTCCATTTCCTGTAATAGATATGGGGATATTTATTTATTTTATGTCTTTTTGAGGCAGTTTTATTAAGTTGTGATTTATAGGAATTTTTTCTGTTAGATCTAAATAACCAAACTTGCTGGCATAATATTGTGTATAATATGTTCTATTATCTTTTTGATATTTGTATTATATGTAGTGTTATTTCCTTACATTCTTGGTATTGATCATTTACATTCCCCTTCCTTTTTTTTTTTTATTAGTCTTAGTAACCAGACTTTCTCTGAGGAAGATGCTGAAGGGAACCCAGAGTCAAGAGGAAAGACAGAAAGGATGCTAAAGGAATTTGAAGCCTCTGGCACCTTACAGCCAGAGAAAATGTGAAACAATGCTCTAGTACCTAACCAGATTAGTAAACAATTTAATCCTGAATGCTTATTGTTTAAGTTCAATTTTTTATATATTTTTATCAGTTTGGGGGTATGAGTGTAGTTCTGTTACCTGGATATATTACCTAGCTGTGAAGTCTGGGCTTCTCCTACATTGTATATATCATACACATTAAGCAATTTCTTTCCCCTCACGTCCCTCCCCCAAACTTCCACATCTCCAGCACCTATTATTCCATTTTCTATGTACATGTTCATGTGTTCATTTAGCTCCCATTCATAAATGAAAACCTGTCCTATTTGATTTTCTGAGATAACATACCGTTTAAGCTATTTTTAATTCTTAATCAACTTAAAAGGTAACTGTTTCTTTAAAGTAATAGTAATGAAAATGAAATGTATTCAGTGTTTATTGGCATATAAATAAATGAAATGAATGGCATGATTGCCATAGCAGAAGAAATTGAGGAATTGGAAATCTTTTGTTACAAGTCACCCACATTATATGTGAAGTGATATAGTGTTATTTGAAGGTAGATTTAGGTTTCTTAAAAATATATTTTGGAAACTCTCAGGAAACTACTCCAACTTTATAAAGAATTATAATTTGTATACTATGAGATGAATAAGAAAAGGAATCATTAAATGGTCGATTCAAACCACAGAAGGTAGAAAAAAGAAGGGGCAAAGAAACAAAGTTAACAGTTAGAATCTAGGGTTAGATGATATCTCAGGGTTGTTTTGATTTGCATTTCTCTAATATATAGAGATGATGAACATTTTTTCATGTGTTTGTTAGCCATTCGTCTGTCGTCTTTAGAGAAAGTTCTATTCATGTCTCTTGCCCATTGATATACGGGATTGTTGGCTTTTTTCATGTGGATTAATTTGAGTTCTCTATAGATCCTGGTTATCAAGCTTTTGTCTGATTGAAAATATGCAAATATCCTTTCCCATTGTGTGGGTTGTCTCTTTGCTTTGGTTATTGTCTCCTTAGCTGTACTGAAGCTTTTTCACAAAATCTCAAAACTGCAGATGCTGGCGTGGATGTGGAGAGAAGGGAACACTTTTACACTGCTGGTGGGACTGCAAACTAGTACAACCTTTCTGGAAGGAAGTATGGAGAAACCTCAAAGCACTCAACCTAGACCTCCCATTCGATCCTGCAATCCCATTACTCGGCATCTACCCAGAAGGAAAAAAAATCCTTTTATCATAAGGACACTTGTACTAGACTGTTTATTGCAGCTCAATTTACAATCGCCAAAATGTGGAAAGAGCCTAAATGCCCACCAACCCAGGAATGGATTAACAAGCTGTGGTATATGTATACCATGGAATACTATTCAGCCATTAAAAAAAATGGAGACTTTACATCCTTCGTATTAACCTGGATGGAAGTGGAAGACATTATTCTTAGTAAAGCATCACAAGAATGGAGAAGCATGAATCCTATGTACTCAATCTTGATATGAGGACAATTAATGACAATTAAGGTTATGGGGGGGAAGCAGAAAGAGGGATGGAGGGAGGGGAGTGGGGCCTTAGTGTGTGTCACACTTTATGGGGGCAAGACATGATTGCAAGAGGGACTTTATCTAACAATTGCAATCAGTGTAACTGGCTTATTGTACCCTCAATGAATCCCCAACAATAAAAAAAAAAAAACAGTTAGAATCTAGTTAGCAGCATTATAGACAGCGATCTAACTTACAGCAATTACAGTAGAAATGACCTGATATGCACAATTTGCCAATTTTCATGGTGTATATATTACAACCTCTGTTTTCATGATGCCAAACTGCTTAACAATCAGTATGAAAAATTCCTAAATATTTAACATCAGTACACATACCACAGGGTCCAATGCTTATTTTGAGTAGAGAGATAAATAAGCAAATTTCTCAGAAACTGAGCTGTTGGATGTTATAATCTCCCAAAGTGCTAACAAAATGAAATATTTCCAAAGACAACAAAGAGAAGGGGGAAAGGGAGGGGAGGGAGGGGGAAGGATGGGTGGAGGGAGGGTGATTGGTGGGATTACACCTGCAGTGCATTTTACAAGGGTATATGTGAAACTTAGTAAATGTAGAATGTAAATGTCTTAACACAATAACTAAGAAAATGCCAGGAAAGCTATGTTAACCAGTGTGATGAAAATGTGTCAAACGGTCTATAAAACCAGTGTGTGGTGCCCCATGATCGCATTAATGTACACAGATATGATTTAATAAAAAAAAAAAGAAAAAAGGCCCACCTGGATTAGTCATGTAATAACCAGATATGTTGGCTGTCTTACACTGTGCTATGGCCCAAGGAGACAGGAGTTGTGAAACAATGTTGAGATGCCTCCCGTTAATGTTCTTAGCTTTCCATCCTCTTAGTGAAAATAAACAGCTTTCTTCCTATTAGTATCTTAATCAATATGAAAAAATTACCATAGCTATAGTTAAACTTTTTCATTATAAATGTCAATAGCTGGATGGAGTTCCCAAATTAGAACATTTTTATCTGGCAGTCTCACTTGGGATTCATTAGAGACACAAATTCCCTTGAGTGATGCTCAAAGGTGTGAGAAGCAAAGTGAGCCGCCCTGATAGGTGTCTCTTCTTCCTGCACACTGAGTGGCCCTGGCAGGAGGAGATCTTGGTAGAAGCATCAAGTGCCATCATCACTGTAGCTCCTGGATGGGGGATGTCTGCTATTGAATCGCTATTGGCTTAAATACTACCTGAAGCAT
This sequence comes from Nycticebus coucang, assembly GCF_027406575.1. NCBI lineage: Eukaryota > Metazoa > Chordata > Mammalia > Primates > Lorisidae > Nycticebus > Nycticebus coucang. The sequence goes on from NC_069789.1 coordinate 102,214,028, forward strand.
TTGCCCCATTATCAGTAGTTGACAACCCTGGGACTTGCCAGGTATGAAATCATGACTTTGAACACCTTTCCTCTATTATACAGTGTGTCCATAAAGTTCACGTGCAATTTTAAAATATGCCACTATTTTAAAATCACGCATGAACTTTATGGACACCCTGCCTACAAAGGAGTTTGACCCTATCTCTGATCTTGAGTATGGCCAGGCTACTTTACCACAATGATTTATGATTATTCATACTTTCTGCATTAATCATGGATAAAACAAGTGGATGGTAATAAGCTCATATCATGAAAACATTCCAGTTTTGAAATTTCTGGAAGACCCTTTCATGTCTGACTGGGTAAGGAGCCTATTAAACACTTTGATTAGCAGTGGCTTTTTTTTTCTTTTTTTTTTTTTATTGTTGGGGATTCATTGAGGGTACAATTAGCCAGTTACACTGATTGCAATTGTTAGGTAAAGTCCCTCTTGCAATCATGTCTTGCCCCCATAAAGTGTGACACACACTAAGGCCCCACCCCCCTCCCTCCATCCCTCTTTCTGCTTCCCCCCCATAAACTTAATTGTCATTAATTGTCCTCATATCAAGATTGAGTACATAGGATTCATGCTTCTCCATTCTTGTGATGCTTTACTAAGAATAATGTCTTCCACTTCCATCCAGGTTAATACGAAGGATGTAAAGTCTCCATTTTTTTTAATGGCTGAATAGTATTCCATGGTATACATATACCACAGCTTCTTAATCCATTCCTGGGGTGGTGGGCATTTAGGCTGTTTCCACATTTTGGCGATTGTAAATTGAGCTGCAATAAACAGTCTAGTACAAGTGTCCTTATGATAAAAGGATTTTTTTCCTTCTGGGTAGATGCCGAGTAATGGGATTGCAGGATCAAATGGGAGGTCTAGGTTGAGCGCTTTGAGGTTTCTCCATACTTCCTTCCAGAAAGGTTGTACTAGTTTGCAGTCCCACCAGCAGTGTAAAAGTGTTCCCTTCTCTCCACATCCACGCCAGCATCTGCAGTTTTGAGATTTTGTGATGTGGGCCATTCTCACTGGGGTTAGATGATATCTCAGGGTTGTTTTGATTTGCATTTCTCTAATATATAGAGATGATGAACATTTTTTCATGTGTTTGTTAGCCATTCGTCTGTCTTCTTTAGAGAAAGTTCTATTCATGTCTCTTGCCCATTGATATAAGGGATTGTTGGCTTTTTTCATGTGGATTAATTTGAGTTCTCTATAGATCCTGGTTATCAAGCTTTTGTCTGATTGAAAATATGCAAATATCCTTTCCCATTGTGTAGGTTGTCTCTTTGCTTTGGTTATTGTCTCCTTAGCTGTACAGAAGCTTTTCAGTTTAATGAAGTCCCATTTGTTTATTTTTGTTGTTGTTGCAATTGCCATGGCAGTCTTCTTCATGAAGTCTTCCCCCAGGCCAATATCTTCCAGTGTTGTTCCAGTGTTGCTTTCTTTGAGGATTTTTATTGTTTCATGCCTTAAATTTAAGTCCTTTATCCATCTTGAATCAATTTTTGTGAGTGGGGAAAGGTGTGGGTCCAGTTTCAGTCTTTTACATGTAGACATCCAATTCTCCCAACACCATTTATTGAATAGGGAGTCTTTCCCCCAAGGTAAGTTCTTGTTTGGTTTATCGAATATTAGGTGGTTGTAAGATGTTAGTTTCGTTTCTTGGTGTTCAATTCGATTGAAGTGTCTATGTCTCTGTTTTTGTGCCAGTACCATGCTGTCTTGAGCACTATGGCTTTGTAGTACAGACTAAAATCTGGTATGCTGATGCCCCCAGCTTTATTTTTGTTACAGAGAACTGCCTTAGCTATACGGGGTTTTTTCCGGTTCCATACAAAATGCAGAATCATTTTTTCCAAATCTTGAAAGTACGATGTAGGTACTTTGATAGGAATGGCATTGAATAGGTAGATTGCTTTGGGAAGTATAGACATTTTAACAGTGTTGATTCTTCCCATCCATGAGCATGGTATGTTCTTCCATTTGTTAATATCCTCTGCTATTTCCTTTCTGAGGATTTCGTAGTTTTCTTTATAGAGGTCCTTCACCTCCTTCGTTAGGTATATTCCTAGGTATTTCATTTTCTTTGAAACTATGGTGAAGGGAGTTGTGTCCTTAATTAGCTTCTCATCTTGACTGTTATCAGTGTATACAAAGGCTACTGACTTGTGGACATTGATTTTATATCCTGAAACATTACTGTATTTTTTGATGACTTCTAGGAGTCTTGTGGTTGAGACTTTGGGGTTCTCCAAGTATAAGATCATGTCGTCAGCAAAGAGGGAGAGTTTGACCTCCTCTGCTCCCATTTGGATTCCCTTTATTTCCTTGTCTTGCCTAATTGTATTGGCTAGAACTTCCAGCACTATGTTGAATAGTAATGGTGACAGAGGACAACCTTGTCTGGTTCCAGTTCTAAGAGGAAAAGCTTTTAGTTTTATTCCATTCAGTAAAATATTGGCTGTGGGTTTGTCATAGATAGCTTCAATCAGTTTTAGAAATGTGCCACCCATGCCTATACTCTTCAGTGTTCTAATTAGAAAAGGATGCTGCATTTTATCAAATGCTTTTTCTGCATCTATTGAGAGGATCATGTGATCTTTATTTTTGCCTCTGTTAGTATGGTGGATAACGTTTATGGACTTACATATGTTAAACCAGCCTTGCATCCCTGGAATGAAGCCTACTTGATCATGATGAATGACTTTTTTGATGATAAGGTGTAATCTATTGGCTAGGATTTTGTTGAGAATTTTTGCATCTATATTCATGAGTGAGATTGGTCTGAAATTCTCCTTTTTGTTTGGGTCTTTTCCTGGTTTTGGTATCAGGGTGATGTTTGCTTCATAGAATGTGTTGGGGAAGATTCCTTCTTCCTCAGTTTTTTGGAATAATTTCTGCAGTACAGGAATAAGCTCTTCCTTGAAGGTTTGATAGAATTCTGGAGTGAAGCCATCTGGACCAGGGCATTTTTTAGTTGGAAGCTTTTTTATTGTTTCTTTGATCTCAGTGCTTGAAATTGGTCTGTTCAGGAGGTCTATTTCTTCCTGGCTAAGTCTAGGGAGAGGGTGTAATTCCAAATATTGATCCATTTCCTTCACATTGTCAAATTTCTGGGCATAGACTTTCTGGTAGTATTCAGAGATGATCTCTTGTATCTCTGAGGGATCAGTTGTTATTTCCCCTTTATCGTTTCTGATTGAGGTTACTAGAGATTTTACTTTTCTATTTCTAGTTGGTCTGGCCAATGGTTTATCTATTTTATTTATTTTTTCAAAAAACCAACTCCTTGTTTCATTAATTTTCTGAATGATTCTTTTGTTTTCAATTTCATTGATCTCTGATTTGATTTTGGATATTTCTTTTCTTCTACTGAGTTTAGGCTTAGATTGTTCTTCTTTTTCCAATTCCATAAGATCTCTTGTGAGATTGTTGATGTGCTCTCTTTCTGTTTTTCAAATGTAGGCATCTAAAGTGATGAATTTTCCTCTCAAAACTGCTTTTGCAGTATCCCACAGGTTTTGGTAGCTTGTGTCTTCATTGTTGTTATGCTCAAGGAAGTTAATGATTTCCTGTTTTATTTCTTCCTGCACCCATCTGTTATTCAACCGAAGATTGTTTAATTTCCATGCCTTTGGGTGGGGTCGAGCATTTTTGTTAGAGTTGAGTTCCACCTTTAGTGCCTTATGGTCTGAAAAGATACAAGGTAAAATTTCAATTCTTTTGATTCTGTTGATATTTGTTTTGTGTCCCAGGATATGATCAATTTTGGAGAATGTTCCATGGGGTGATGAGAAGAATGTATATGCTTTATCTTTGGGGTGGAGTGTTCTATATGCGTCTATCAAGCATAATTGTTCTAGGGTCTCATTTAAATCTCTTATATCTTTGTTTAATTTCGGTTTAGAGGATCTGTCCAGCTCTGTAAGAGGTGTGTTAAAGTCCCCTGTTATGATGGTATTATCAGATATCATATTGCTCAGACTGAGTAAGGTCTGCTTCAAGAATCTGGGAGCATTTAAATTGGGTGCATAAATATTTAGAATTGAAATGTCTTCTTGTTGTATTTTTCCCTTGACCAATATAAAGTGACCATCTTTGTCTTTTTTGACTTTAGTTGCTTTAAATCCACATGTATCTGAAAATAAGATTGCAACTCCTCTTTTCTTCTGAATTCCATTTGCCTGAAAAATTGTTTTCCAACCCTTGACTCGGAGCTTTAATTTGTCTTTTGAAGCCAGGTGTGTTTCTTGCAGACAGCAAATGGATGGCTTGTGTTTTTTAATCCAGTCAACCAATCTATGTCTCTTCAGTGGGGAATTCAAGCCATTAACATTTATGGAGATAATTGATAAGTGTGGTAGTATTCTATTCGTCTTATTTGGTGAGAGTCCATTGCTTAGTTTTATCGTTTGCATCAGTGTTGAGGTTAGGTTCTGTCCTTTGATTTCTGAGTTCTTACTTTGCTGCTGATCCACTGTGGTGGTCAGTGTGCAGAACTGGTTGAAGTATTTCCTGTAGAGCTGGTCTTGTTGTGGCGAATTTCCTCAATGTTGGTATATCCGTAAATGATTTGATTTCTCCATCAATTTTGAAGCTTAGCTTAGCAGGGTACAGAATTCTGGGCTGAAAATTGTTCTGTTTAAGTAGATTGAACGTAGATGACCATTGTCTTCTTGCTTGGAAAGTTTCATTAGAGAAGTCTGCGGTCACTCTGATGGATTTGCCCCTGTCTGTCAACTGGTGCTTACTCCTGGCAGCTTGCAGAATCTTTTCTTTTGTCTTGACTTTGGACAGGTTCATCACAATGTGTCTTGGAGAAGCTCGGTTAGAGTTGAGGCGACCTGGGGTCCGATGTCCCTCTGAAAGCAGTGTGTCAGAATCTTTGGTGATGTTTGGGAAATTTTCTTTTATAATATTCTCTAGTATGGCTTCCATTCCTCTGGGGCATTCTTCTTCCCCTTCTGGGATTCCTATAACTCGTATGTTGGAATGCTTCAAAAAGTCCCATAATTCTGACAGTGAACCTTCTGCTTTCTCTCTCTTCTTTTCTGCCTCTTTTACTATCTGAGTTATCTCAAAAACTTTGTCTTCTACCTCTGAAATTCTTTCTTCTGCATGGTCTAACCTGTTGCTGATACTTTCCATTGCATCTTTAAGTTCCCTGATTGACTCTTTCATTTCCTTCAGCTCTGCTATATCCTTTTTATATTCTTCATATCGTTTATCTCTGATTTGATTCTGTTTTTGGATTTCCTTTTGGTTATTTTCCACTTTATTAGCAGTTTCCTTCATTGTTTCCATCATTTCTTTCATTGTTTTCAACATGTGTATTCTAAATTCCCTTTCTGTCATTCCTAACATTTCTGTATAGGTGGAATCCTCTGCAGTAGCTACCTCATGGTCCCTTGGCGAGGTTGTTCTGGACTGGTTCTTCATGTTGCCTGGAGTTTTCTGCTGATTCTTCCTCATGAGTGATTTCTTTTATCTGTTTCCTTGCCCTAATTTTCCTTTCACTTCCTCTTGCTCTTTAAGTTTTTGTGCCTGTGGAAGTTGTGGGCGGGTTTAGACGGTCACACGTGACCACTTGCCGGTTTTCCACTGTTTTAGTCCTCCTCTTGGGGTCCAGAAGTCTCTCGCTGACTCCCTGTATCCTCATAGGAGTGATGATAGGCAGTTCCCACCAGCCAGAGATGCCTGGAGTCCTATCTCCCCAGACTCATGGTGCCCAGATGCAAGGAAGCTGTTACTCGGCTGCCATCTTGCTCCGCCTCAGCAGTGGGTTTTTGTTGTTGTTGTTGTGAAGATATTGGGTCCCTTTCATGGTACAACTCCAAGATATCAAATAAATGGCACAATTCACGAGATTGTGTTAACCCACCATCTCATCTGCAAATGTGGCCATGACTGAAAAAAGGCACCCCAAAGACCACTGTCAGCATTTCTGTTGTTGTTGCAGTTTTTGACCACGGCTAGGTTTGAACCCACCACCTCTGGTATATGGGGCAGTGCCCCCCTACTCCTTGAGCCACAGGCACCACCCAGAATTTCTATTTATTTTTCCTTTTTAGATTCTTAGTAGAAATGCTCTCTTAGAAACAAGTTGAATTGACAAATGAAAAGCAATCAGAAGTGTATTAACACCTGCTATACTCATTACATGGAAGAGGCCTCAGTTGGAATGTGTTTCTCCCTCCAGTCAGTCACTTAGGGGCCTTGTTCAAATAGTATTCTACAAAGAGCCAGAAATCTATGTAGGTACAAGACAACGGAGAAAGTGATACCTGCCTTTCAAAAGGCGAGAAAATAGCAAAGTCTCTTCCCAGATTCCTCTAGTTCTTGGTGTTGCCTTCTCGGAGCCACAAGTAAGGGTTGTCTCCAGTAAGGATGGCACTATGTCCTCCCATCGGACAAGCAGGAGCTGAGGCAGAATGTCCCTGTGTGTTTTCAGCGTTTTAAACTAAAAAATCCTCAATATTTTGGAAAGAAATATTTTTGTTTCCTTCACAGATAACACAAACAAATTATCTGAGGCCATATACAGAGCAGAATAAAGCTGTCTCATTCCAAAGTAAGGTCATGGAAGAAGAGTTGAAGCCTGCATTTAAAACCATGTTATAATAATACGTTTATCAACACAGGAGTAAGTCAAAGAGAAGTACTGAAGATCTGTGGAGTGATAGCTGTGAATATATTTGGATATCCATGGTTTTCTTTTACAGGCTTTAGGTTTCTATTAACATGAATGTACTGAGGTGCTCTAAGGTACTTGGTAGAGAGGATAGTTAGGGAGGTTAGAGAGGACCCACTCCAGGACCCAGGTGTCCAGAGGTAGGGACACCTGACAGGAATGACCATGTTTCTGGATATTTTTCTGTCTCTTCACTTGTAATTATTTCACGTAGATCATTGTTTTCAGTTGAGACACCATCACACAAATTACAGAAATCAGTAAAGACAATACAGAAAAATGCTCCACAATCCATATTGTGCAGATGAAATTTTCATAGATAAAACAAAAAAATGTGAACAATTGTGCATTTTTTCCAACTTTGAGACAATACCCCCCAAATTAGTCATTCATGTCATCACAAAAAGCTCACTAATAGAATATACAAGAACACTTAATATGAGGAAAAATGTCTGGATGAACCTGCATGACTTTTTTTTTTTTTTTTTTGTAGAGACCGAGTCTCACTGTACCGCCCTCGGTAGAGTGCGGTGGCGTCACACAGCTCACAGCAACCTCTAACTCTTGGGCTTACGCGATTCTCTTGCCTCAGCCTCCGGATCAGCTGGGACTACAGGCGCCTGCCACAATGCCCGGCTATTTTTTGGTTGCAGTTTGGCCGGGGCTGGGTTTGAACCCGCCACCCTCGGCATATGGGGCCGCCCCCCTGCATGAATTTTTATCATCTGAAGTAACCATTCTCAGGATCATTCAAAGTCCTCTGTAACATTTCCCACCAGATGGATGTCTCCCACCCAAGATATTGGCAAATTACTGTCTGTGAGACAACACTAACACACTATCTGCTTCTGAAAATAAATTTTATTGAGACACAACTATGCTTACTCATTTATTTATTGCCAATGTCTGTACCATGGTGCAAATGAAGCATTGGTAAGCTGCAAGAGCATTCATCTCGCTGCAGAGTCGAAGATTTTATGTTTGGCTCTTCACAGGAAACATTTGTCAACCTGTACTCAGCCATCTGTCCAGGAGACAGCAGAAAGACTCTAAGGAGAAAAGTGAGAGCAGTATTAATGGAAGAGCAGGCACATCAAGAAACCACAGAGCTCTTAAGGTCCCGGGTAGGCCCATGGATAAGGCTTATGATAAGGTTTGTCACCTCTGAGAAGAAATCAGAAATGGAAAATGTTCTTTCATCAACTGATTGTCCCTAAGGGCCACAATAATGCCTATTAGTCTGAGAACTCAGTGAGGAAAGTAGATTTATGCATTCAAGATATCATTGGCCTCCCCAACGAGCTGCTTCCTCCTTTTCCTTCTCAAGAAACAGGAAAGGGTGATTGGATTTAAAATGCTAAACCAATCCTATTTCTCTGAGATAAAACATACTTTTTCATGATGCATTATCATTTATTTCCACATTGACAGGTTTATTTTTATTTTATTTTATTTTTATTTTTTTTGTAGAGACAGAGTCTCACTGTACAGCCCTCAGGTAGAGTGCTGTGGCGTCACACGGCTCACAGCAACCTCCAACTCCTGGACTTACGCGATTCTCTTGCCTCAGCCTCCGGAGCAGCTGGGACTACAGGCACGCGCCACAACGCCCGGCTATTTTTCTGTTGCAGTTTGGCCGGGGCTGGGTCCGAACCCACCACCCTTGGCATATGGGGCCGGCGCCCTACTCCCTGAGCCACAGGCGCAGCCCTGACAGGTTTATTTTTAAAATGTCATATTTTTTGTTGAGGGAAGTGGCCTTTTTATTTCTTTTTGTGAAATACTTTCATTTAATTTTCAATTGACAGTAAAGTGGCATTTATAAAAGTATGTTTAGACCTTTTAATATCTTTTCCTCAGATATTTGATAGAATTCATCATTTGTCTAACCCCCAAATTTCTATTTTTTTTTTTTGTAGAGACAGAGTCTCACTGTACCGCCCTCGGTAGAGTGCCGTGGCGTCACACGGCTCACAGCAACCTCCAGCTCTTGGACTTAGGCGATTCTCCTGCCTCAGCCTCCCGAGCAGCTGGGACTACAGGCGCCCGCCACAACGCCAGGCTATTTTTTTTGTTGTTGTTGTTGTTGTTGCAGTTTGGTTTGAACCCGCCACCCTCGGCATATGGGGCCAGCGCCCTACTCACTGAGCCACAGGTGCCACCCCCAAATTTCTATTATGTAAATATTTTTGGTTATGAATTTGTTTTCTTTACTACATAAAGGTATATTAAGATTTCTTTTTATGTGACAGTTTTCACAAGTTGTGCTTTACAAAAATTTCATCCATTGGGTCTGAATGACCAGATTTACTGGCATGATATCAGTCACAATATTCTTTTATTATCCTTTTAATATATGTGTTTTTGTAGAGTCATTTTTTACATTCCTGGCATTAGTCATTTGTGTTATCTTTTCTTATCCTTCTTGGTGAGTTTCAGTAGGCTGTGAAATATATTTTGCAGATTAAATTTCTTTTTTAGCAGACCAAATTATTTTTGGTGCTCCTTTTATCAAATTTTGGATTAATATAAGGGTACATACTATTATGTTACATTGCCTACATTTGTTAAGTAACAACCGAGTTCTCATTGAGTCTTTCACTCACGAGGTGTGCCACGTATTATACCACTACATTGTACCTATTAGGTGGGAGCTTACCTTGATGCCCTGCACCCTCTTCTTGAATTCAGTTATGTTTTTCTCTTGTGTGGGCCTGTAGTTGTTTATCCACCAGTTTCTTTTTTTTTTTTTTTTTTATTAAATCATAGCTGTGTACATTGATATATTCATGGGGCATCATTCACTAGCTTCATAGAACATTTACCAAGTTTCACATATACCCTTGTAAGATGCACTGCTGGTGTAATCCCACCAATCCCCTTCCCTCTAACCACCTCCTCCTTTCCTCCCCTCTCTTTCCCCCTTCCCCCTATTCTTAGGTTGTAACTGGGTCATAGCTTTCATGTGAAAACCCTAAATTAGTTTTAGTTTCATAGTGGGGCTGAGTACATTGGGTACTTTTTCTTCCATTCTTGAGATACTTTACTAAGAAGAATATGTTCCAGCTCCATCCATGTAAACATGAAAGAGGTAAAGTCTCCATCTTTCTTTAAGGCTGCATAATATTCCATGGTGTACATATACCACAATTTATTAATCCATTCGTGGATCGATAGGCACTTGGGCTTCTTCCATGACTTAGCAATTATGAATTGGGCTGCAATAAACATTCTGGTACAAATATCTTTGTTATGATGTGATTTTTGGTCTTCTGGGTATATGCCCAGTAGAGGGATTACAGGATTGAATGGCAGATCTATTTTTAGATCTCTAAGTGTTCTCCATATCTCTTCCCAAAAGGAATGTATTAATTTGCATTCCCACCAGCAGTGCAAAAGTGTTCCTTCTTCTCCACATCCGCGCCAACATCTCTGGTCTTGGGATTTTGTGATATAGGCTAGTCTCACTGGAGTTAGATGGTATCTCAAAGTAGTTTTGATTTGCATTTCTCTGATGATTAAAGATGATGAGCATTTTTTCATATGTCTGAAGGCCACGTGCCTGTCTTCTTCAGAGAAGTTTCTCTTCAAATCCCTTGCCCAGCCTGCAATGGGATCCCTTGTTCTATTCTTGCTAATGTGGTTGAGTTCTCTGTGGATTCTTGTTATTAAACCTTTGTCGGAGACATAACCTGCAAATATCTTCTCCCATTCTGAGGGCTGTTTGCTTGCTTTACTTACTGTGTTCTTGGCTGTGCAGAAGCTTTTTAGTTTGACCAAGTCCCAGTAGTGTATTTTTGAAGCTGCTTCAATTGCCTGGAGGGTCCTCCTCATAAAATACTCGCCCAGCCCGATTTCTTCAAGGGTTTTCCCTGCACTCTCCTCTAGTATCTTTATAGTTTCATGTCTTAAGTTTAAATCTTTGATCCAGTGAGAGTCTATCTTAGTTAATGGTCAAAGGTGTGGGTCCAGTTTCAGTCTTCTATGGGTTGCCAGCCAGTTCACCCAGCACCATTTGTTAAATAGGGAATCTTTTCCCCACTGAATGTTTTTTATTGGTTTGTCAAAGATTAAATAACGGTAATTAGCTGGATTCATCTCTTTGTTCTCTATTCTATTCCAGACATCTACTTCTCTGTGTTTGTGCCAATACCATGCTGTTTTGATCACTATCGATTTGTAGTATAGTCTGAGGTCTGGTAGCGTAATTCCTCCTGCTTTGTTTTTATTTCTGAGTAATGTCTTGGCTATTCGAGGATTTTTCTGATTCCATATAAAACGAAGTATTGTTTTTTCAAGATCTTTAAAGTATAACAGTGGAGCTTTAATAGGGATTGCATTGAAATTATATATCGCTTTGGGTAGTATGGACATTTTAACAATGTTGATTCTTCCCAGCCATGAGCATGGTATGTTTTTCCATTTGTTAATATTTTCAGCTATTTCTTTTCTTAGAGTTTCATAGTTCTCTTTATTGAGATCTTTCATGTCCTTTGTTAGATAAATCCCCAAATATTTCATCTTCTTTGGCACTACTGTGAATGGGATAGAGTCCTTAACTGTTTTTTCAACATGACTATTGTTGGTATATATAAAGGCTACCGATTTATGAATGTTGATTTTGTAACCTGAGACGCTGCTGTATTCCTTCATCATTTCTAAGAGTTTTGTAGTAGAGTCCCTAGTGTTTTCCAGATATACAATCATATCATCTGTGAAGAGTGAAAGTTTGATCTCTTCTGACCCTATATGGATATCCTTGATCGCCTTTTCTTCCCTAATTGTGGTGGCTAAAACTTCCATTACAATGTTAAACAGCAATGGAGACAATGGGCAGCCTTGTCTGGTTCCTGATCTGAGTGGAAATGATTCCAATTTAACTCCATTCAATATGATATTAGCTGTGGGTTTGCTGTAGATGGTCTCTATCAGTTTAACAAATGTCCCTTCTATATCGATTTTCTTAAGTGTTCTTATAATGAAGAGATGCTGGATATTATCAAAAGCTTTTTCTGCATCAATTGAAAGAATCATATGGTCTTTGTTTTTTAATTTGTTTATGTGCTGGATTACATTTATAGATTTACGTATATTGAACCAGCCTTGAGACCCTGGGATAAAACTGACTTGGTCATGATGTATAATTTGTTTGATGTGTTGCTGGATTCTGTTTGTTAGGATCTTCTTGAATATTTTTGCATCTATATTCATTACTGATATTGGTCTATAATTTTCTTTTCTTGTTGGGTGTTTTCCTGGTTTGGGGATCAGGGTGATGTTTGATTCATAGAACGTGTTAGGTAGTATTCCTTCTTTTTCTACCTTTTGGAACAGGTTGAGTAATATAGGTACTAATTCCTCTTTAAAAGTTTGGTAGAATTCTGACGTGAAACCATCTGGTCCTGGGCTTTTCTTTTTAGGCAGGTTTTGTATGGTTGATGCTATTTCTGAACTTGATATGGGCCTGTTCAACATTTCCACTTGATTCTGGCTAAGTCTTGGAAGGTGATGTGCTTCCAAGTATCGGTCAATTTCCTTCAGATATTCATATTTCTGAGAATACAGTTTCTTGTAATATTCATTAAGGATTTTTTGGATTTCTGAGGAGTCTGTTGTTATTTCGTCTTTGTTGTTTCTGATTGATGAGATTAGAGATTTTACTCTTTTTTTCCTGATTAGGTTGGCCAAAGGTTTATCTATTTTATTGACCTTTTCGAAAAACCAGCTTTTTGATTTATTGATCTGTAGTATTATTCTTTTGTTTTCAATTTCATTTAATTCTGCACTAATTTTGGTTATTTCTTTTCTTCTACTGGGTTTGGGGTTGGAATGTTCTTCCTTTTCCAGTTACTTGAGATGTCCCATTAAGTTGTTAACTTCCTCTCTTTCCGTTCTCTTGAGGAAGGGTTGCAGTGCTATAAATTTCCCTCTTAGAACTGCCTTGGCGGTGTCCCAGAGGTTCTGATAGTTTGTGTCTTCATTGTTGTTTTGTTCCAAAAAGTTGGCGATTTCTTTCTTTTTTTTTTTTTTTGAATTTTTTTTTTTTTATTAAATCATAACTGTATACATTGATATGATCATGGGGCATCATACACTCGCTTCATAAACCATTTGACACATTTTTATCACAGTGGTTAACATAGCCTTTCTGGCGTTATCTCAGTTACTGTGCCAAAACATTTACATTCTACATTTACCAAGTTTCGCAAATACCCCTGTAAGATGCACCACAGGTGTGATCCCACCGATCCCCCTCCCTCTACCCACCCCCCTTCCCACTTCCCCCTATTGTTAAGTTGTAGCTGGGTTATAGCTTTCATGTGAGAGTCCCAAATTAGTTTCATAGTAGGGCTGTGTACATTGGGTACTTTTTCTTCCATTCTTGGGATACTTTACTAAGAAGAATATGTTCCAGCTCCATCCATGTAAACATGAAAGAGGTAAAGTCTCCATCTTTCTTTAAGGCTGCATAGTATTCCATGGTATACATATACCACAATTTATTCATCTCTGACCCAGCTATCATTCAGCATAAGGTTATTTAACTTCCATGTTTTTGTATGAGTATGCAGATTCCTGTTGTTACTCAGCTCAAATTTTATTCCATGTTGGTCCGAGAAGATGCATGGAATAATTTCTATTCCCTTAAATTTACTGAGGTTAGACTTGTGACCTAAGATGTGATCGATTTTGGAGTAAGTTCCATGGGCTGATGAGAAGTCTGTGTATTCAGTTTTGTTGGGATGAAATGTTCTGTAGATGTCTGCTAAATCCAAATGTTGGATGGTTAGGTTTAAATCTAAGATTTCTTTGCTCAGCTTCTTGTTGGAGGATGGATCCAACACTGCCAAAGGAGTGTTGAAATCTCTGACTTTTATGGAGCTGGAGGAAATCAAGTTGCTCATGTCTGTTAGACTTTCTCTAATAAATTGAGGTGCATTCTGGTTGGGTGCATAGATATTAATAATTGAGATCTCATCATATTGAGTATTACCCTTAACAAATATGAAGTGACCATTCTTGTCCTTCCTTACTTTTGTTGGTTTAAAGCCTATTGTATTTGCAAATAAAATTGCAACACCTGCTTTTTTCTGATTACCATTTGCCTGAAATATGGATGACCATCCTTTCACCCTGAGTCTGTATTTGTCTTTTAAGTTAAGATGTGACTCTTGTATGCAACAGATATCTGGCCTGAGTTTTTGTATCCAGTCAGCTAACCTATGCCTCTTCAGAGGACAGTTTAAGCCGTTCACATTAATGAAGAATATTGATAAGTCTGGTGAAGTTTTGGGTATCGAGTTTTTCAAAACTCCAGCAGGCATTCTTAATCCTTTCGCCAGTGTGGAAATTGGAGTTTGATCTGAAGTATCTGAGTGAGTTTACTTTTGTGGTATAGGATTGGGTTGGTCATTATGGAGGATAGGTCTGAGAATATCCTGAAGAGCTGGTTTGGTTATGGCAAATTTCTTCAACATATGAATGTCATTAAAGTATTTAATTTCTCCATCATAAATGAAACTCAGTTTAGCTGGATACAAGATCCGGGGTTGAAAGTTATTTTGCTTTACGAGATTAAAAGTCGGTGACCACCCTCTTCTGGCTTGAAAAGTTTCAGCAGAGAGATCTGCAGTCATTCTAATATTCTTGCCTTTGAAGGTAATGGTTTTCTTTCTCCTGGCAGCTTTGAGGATTTTCTCCTTCATATTAACTTTAGTGAAGTTAATTATGATATGCCTGGGGGATGTCTTATTGGGGTTGAGTCATGCTGGGGTTCTGAAGCTGTCTGTTATCTGAATTTCAGAATCTCTAGGCATGTCTGGAAAATTCTCTTTCATAATTTCATGCAGAAGGGCCTCTGTGCCCAGTGAGGCCACTTCATCTGTTTCTGGAACTCCTATGATTCGAATATTCACCTTCTTCAAATTATCCCAGAGCTCTCTGAGAGAATGATCCATTTTTGATCTCCATTTCTCTTCCTCTTTGAGAGTTTGGGAGCGTTCAAAGGCTTTTTCTTTGATGTCAGAAATCCTTTTTTCTGCTTGCTCCATTCTGTTGCTGAGGGATTCTACTGTATTTTTCATATCGTTGAGGGCTGCAAATTCTTGCTTCAGTGTGTCTAAGTCTTTGGTGGTTTTGTCTTTAAATTCGTCAAATTCTTGAGACAACTTTTGAATTTCTCCTCGAATTCCTAATTCCACTTTGTTAATCTTGTCTGCAATCCAAATTCTGAATTCATTTTCTGACATCTCAGCCAGTTGTTTATGAATGGGATCTTCAATTGCATCTGCCATATCTTTCCTTGGGGGGGTTGATCTATTCTGGTTATTCATGTTACCAGAGTTTTTCCACTGATTGCACCCCATGGTTGTTTTACTCCCTCTTATTTTTTCCCCTGGGGCTTTGTCGAAGGCTTGTACAGTGTTGTGGCCTGAGAAACTGGGGCCCCGTCTGTTGTGGTGGGGCTAAGTGGTTCTGTCTTGTTTTCAGCTGGTTTCTGTTCCACCCTAGTGAAACAAATACTCTGGATTGAAGTCTTAGCTGTGGAGAAATATCAGCAATTAAGTCACCCCACTCCCCACCTGCAAACAATTGGAAAAGAAAAATCAAACCTTCCTACCACCGTGCACCCAAGGGCACCACCTGATTTGTCTTCAGGTGATTGGTTCAGTTCAAAAAGTCCGAATCAATTTTCTCATTCTGTACCTGTCTCCTATGAGAGAGTTTAAGAGGTCTCTGGGAACTGGATCACAGGGGTCTGGTGACTACTGTGGTGTGGCTTGCTCCAGTGCTGCATGGAGTCAGGAGGAGCCACCCAGCCAATAGATCAGTCTGGGAATGTTGGTGCCTCCTTCCCCACCTTGCACCGCTATCACACCCAGTCACTGATAGCCCTGCAGTTGGCTGACCCAGTTGCCTGTAGTGAATCGGTACTCCAGGAGTTTGAACCTGCCTGAATCACAAGGAAGTCTGCCAGGCCACTGCACTCTGCCTCTCTCTAGCAGGAGGAGGTGAGGCCTGACAACCTCGGGTGCTTGATGAAGGTTGGGGGGGTTTTCACTCAGGTCCAGTCTCGCCCCTGATTAATGTTACTGACAGAACAGAACAGAACAACTCTGTGGTTCCCCTGCGGAAGAGAAGCTGAATTGAGTTCCAAATCAGCTTGTCTTTGCTCTTGTATTGTCTATAGGCTCATGATCCCCTGAGGGCCAGGTGCATCTTAGGTTTAGTAAAGTGGACCTCTGGGTCAGCCCCGCCCTGGGAGTTTCCCCTGTTTGCAAGTTGGAGTAGCCTCAGGCAAATCCTATACTCAGAGTCTCTGGTTGCCCAGGGAGACAGGGGGTGTGGCTTCAGAATATTTGGTAGTAAGCCATATTGCTAGCAAAAGAGGGCTGCTGTTTTATGGCTCAGGCAACCGCTGCTCTGGTGTAGCTCCCTTCTGGCCAACCGTCCTCTCTCCGCTCCCGTACCCCAGAGTCTGCACCGACAGGCTGCAGCCCAGCACTGTCTACACCCCTCGAGCAATCACCCAAGAGTCTGGACCCCTGGGGGACAGGCCTCCAGACCTTGGAGCGAGAGCAGAGGGGAGTGTGGGGAGGGCTGGGAGCCTGGGGCTGTTGGCAGAGAACACACACAGCTTTACACAGTTTTATGCCTGGCCGTATTGTCACCAAAAGTCAGCTGTCGCACTGTGCCTCAGGGAACTGCCACTCCGGTGTGGTCCCCTCTCCACTGACTGGGACTGGCTTCCAGACCTCAGTGTGAATAAAGGGGAGTGCTGGGAGCTCAGAATTCCAGGTAGAGACTATATACAGTTTATACAGTTTTATACCTGGCAGGAGGATGCCGTGGCACCGTAGTAAGGGAGATAGGTCCAGTTTTTAGAGGGTCTCTCCCATGGAGTGTAGTGGGAGGACCTTTGTACTCTGCCCGATTGTTTGTGGGGCACTCTGAGCCGTTCTCATGGGAGAGGGGACTCCCGTCCACTTGGTGATGGATTTTGTACCTTTCATTTGTATCCTTGTGGTCGCAGCTCACCTCGGCAGGGTTGACGTGCGTTCTTCAACCTTCTCTCTTAGTGCAGGTCAAATCCACCAGGTTACTTGCTGAATTTTTGTCCTTTAACTCTCCTACTGGACAGGAGCCTCTGTGGAAAGCTGGCTTCATTCAGCCATCTTGTTTCCTCCCCCCATCTACCAGTTTCTAATGAGTATGGAGTACATGGGGTCCCTTTTCCATTCTTTTGTTTTATTTTATTTTATTATTATTTTTTTTATATATAAGATAGAGTCTCACTTTGTTGCCCTCGGTAGAGTACTCACAGCTCACAGAAACCTCCAGTTCTTGGGCTTAGGCAATTCCCTTGCCTCAGCCTCCCGAGTAGCTGGGACTGCAGGCGCCTGCCACAATGCCTGGCTTTTTATTTTTTGTTGTTGTTGCAGTTTGGCTGGGGCCAGGTTTGAACCTATCACCTTCGGTATGGGGCTGGCACCCTAGTCACTGAGCCACAGGTGCCTCCCCCTCCTTTTCCATTTTTGATATACTTTACTAAATAGAATGTTCTTCATTTCCATTCAGGTAAACACAAAGATATAAAGTCTCCATCTTTATTTATGGCTGAAGAGTATTCCATGTTTTATATATATATATATATATATATACATGGATATATATATATATTTATGGTGGTATCACAGTTTATTTATCCATTGACAGGATGATGGGTATTTGGGTTGTTGCCACATCTTTGTAATTGTTAGTTGAGCTGCCATAAACATTTGAGAGCAAATATCCTTATAATAAAGTGATTTTTTTTTCTTCTGTGTAGATATCCAGTAATGGGATTGCAGGATCAAATAGAAGGTCTATTTTTAATTCTTTGATGATTTTCCATACTTCTTTCCAAAAAGGCTGTACATAGTTGCAATCCCACCATCAGTGAATAAATATTACCTTCTCTTTGCACACCCGCCAGCATCTGCAGCTTTGGGACTTTGTCATGTGGGTTATTCTAATTGATGTTAGGCAATATCTCAGGGTATTTTTGATTTGCATTTCTCTGATGACTAGGAACAATGAGCATTTTCTCATGTGTTTGTTGGCCATCCATCTGTCTTCTTGGAAGTAAGATTTGTTTATGTCTCTTCTCCAGTGTTAATTGGATTATTTGCTCTTTTCTTGTTGATTTGCTTCAGTTCTTTTTGGGTTCTTGTTATTAGTCCTTTGTCACATTTATAACATGACAATATCTTCTCCCATTCTGAAGGCTATTTATTTGCTTTGCTGATTGTGTCCTTAGCTGTGCCAAAGCTTTTAAGATTGATCACATCCCATTTAGTTTGTGTTGTTGTAGCAACAACAACAAAATAAGTTCCAATTGCCAATAAGGACATCTTCATAAAATCTTTTCCCAGGCTGTTATCATTAAGAATTTTTCTGGGCCAGGCATGGTGACTTACGCCTATAATCTTAGTACTCTGAGAGGCTGAGGTGGGTGGATAGCTTGAGCTCACGACTCAGAGATCAGCCTAAGCAAAAGCAAGATCCCATCTCTACTGAAATAGAAAAACTGAGGCAAGAGAATCGCTTGAACCCAAGAGTCTGAGGTTGCTGTGAGCAATGACGCCACGGTACTCTACCCAAGGCAACAGCTTGAGAGTCTGTCTCAAAAAAAAAGAATTTTCCCACACTTTCTTCTAGAGACTTCTAAATTTTTTGTGTTAGATTTAAATCTTTCATCCAACTTGAGTAATTTTTATAAGTGGTGAGTAGTAGGGATCCAGTTTCAGCCTTTTACATGTGGCTAACCTTTTCTTCTCATACAGGTTAAATAGGGATGGTTTTCCCTAGTAGATGCTTTTGTTTGGTTTATTAAAGATCAGATAGTGATACGAGGATGTTTTCATCTCTCGGTTCTCTGTTCTATTTCATAGATCTGCATCTCTATTTTTATGCTAATACCATGCTATTTTGATCGCTATACTTATAGTATAACCTGAAATCTGGTAATGTAATGCTTCCGGATGTGTTTTTATTTCTTGGAATTGTGTTGGCCATTGAAGGTTTTTTCAGGTTTCATATAAAACAAAGAACTATTTTTTTCAATTTCTTCAAAGTATGATGTTCATGTTTTAATGAGGATCGCATTAAGTGTGTATATTGCTTCAGGTAACATAGATATTTTAACAATGTTGATTCCTCCTAGCCGTGAGTATGGTATGTTCTCCCATTTGTTAATGTCTTCTGCTATTACTTTTCTCACTGTTACATATAGTTCGTTCTGTAGAAATCCTTCATGTCCTTTTTGGGTATATTCCCAGATATTTCATTTTCTTTGAAGCTGTTGTGAAGGGTGTTGTATCTTTGATTTGATTCTTGGCTTGACTGTTATTGGTACATAGGAAGACTACTGATTGTGGACATCAATTTTATATCTTGAGTCATTACTATATTTCTTGATCAGTTCCAGGGGTCTTGTGATTGAGTCCTTGGGGTTTTCAAAATAGAAGATCATATCAGCAGGAAAGAGCAAATGTTTGGTCTATTATTCTTTTGCCTGACTGCAATGGCTAGAACTTCCAGCTCTGTGTTGTGTAGTACTGGTGATAGTGGACATCCTTGACTGGTTCCAGTGGAAATTCTTTCAGTTTTACACCATACACTGTAATATTAGCAGTGGGCTTGTTGTGGATGGCTTCTATCAGTTAAGAAATGGGATGTTTTAACTAATATAAGTTAAAAATGAATGTACCATCTATGACTATTTTCTTAAGTGTTCTTGTCAGAAAATGATGCAGAATTTTGTTGAATGCTTTTACTATGTCTAGATTCCATCTAGAGAAACCACTTTCTTTGCTCATCCATGAGAAGCAATTACTCATCTATTCCAATTTTATCATGAAATTGCAGCAATTCAATCATATTTCCGGGCTTTACTTCTAATTCTAATTTCTTGTTATTTTCACCACATCTGCAATTACTTCCCTCACTGAAAGCTTGAATCTTTCAAAGTCATCCATGAAGGTCAGAATCAAACTCCTGTCAATGTTGGTAATTTTAGACTTCACCCATGAATCATAAATGTTATTAATGACATCTAGAATGTCAAATCTTTTGCAGAACGTTTACAATTTACTTTTCTCAGATCCATCAGAGGAATCCTAATTTATGGCAGCTGTAGCCTTACAAAATATTTTTCTTGAATAATAATACTTGAAGCTCAAAATTTCTCCTTGATCCATGGCTGCAGAATGGACTTCGTGCTAGCGGAGATGAACATCTCCGTCAGAGCTTTTAGATGACCAGGTCATTGTCAATGAGAAGTAGCATTTCAAAGTGAATTTTTTCTGAGCACAGAGTCTTAACGATGGGCTTAAAATACTCAGTAAGCTGTTTGTAAATGGATGCCCTGTTATCTTGGCTTTATTGTATCATGTAGAGAGGATAGGGAAACTATATTTAGCATAATTTTTATAAGTCCTATAGTTTGTGGGATGGTAAGTAAGTGATATCTTCAACTTTCAAGTTACCAGCTCCATTAGCCCCTTACAAGACAATCAGCCTTCCTGAAGTTTTGAAGCCAGTCATTGACTTTGTCCCTTTAGCTATGAAAGTTCTAGATGGTGTCTTCTTCCTATATAAGGCTGTATTTTCCCTTTCTCTGCAGGTCTGTGACTTTGAATTGTATACTAAACATTACCAATGTTCCTTGTAGAGACTTTGCATTATTTCATAATCTTTGAAGAGTTTACCATTATTGTTACTGCTGTTGCCATTCTGATGACATTTCAATTATTGGGTTACCACTCACAGTGTAGGTTTGGTTTTATGGCTTGCCAAAAGCCTAAAAAGATTATTTGCCTCTAAGGAAAAATGAGATTTCTCTATCTAGTTCTCACCTTGATGAAACTGTGAATTCCACACATCAATTTCAGCTTATAGTCAATTGTTCTCATGTGAAAGCAGTGGAGTTGAAGTTTATCTTCTTTTTCACACTTGATAGTGTACCATTTTCCATTTCCCACAACTTCCAACCATTCTATATTATATTTCATAGATTGTGTCCTTCTGATTCACTCTTTTCTGCAAAAGAATATTAACATCCAGGGTGGCACCTGTGACTCAAAGGAGTAGGGCACCGGCCCCATATACTGGAGGTGGCGGGTTCAAACCCAGCCCCAGCCAAAAAACAACAACAAAAAAAGAATATTAACCTCCAGCTTCTGAGAATACTGTTAGTTAAGTGCCACATATATGAGAGAAAGTGATACAGTTAATAGCCTACAGGTAACAATAATGGAAGGAATGGATTGATGGACATATACACATACACATACACATACACAGGGTAGACATAAAGTTTGTGTGCAATTCAAAATATTAAACTATTTTAAATTGCACGTGAACTTTATGGGCACCCTATATATATATATACACATATACGTTTGTGTGTGTCTGGGGGTGTGTGCAGCTTGTTCTAGGTCATCTTAGAGTGCCCTTCTTTTGTTTTGATTTTTTAAAGATTTCCCTGCTTTAGGGATTTTTTTGGCTTGCAATTCTAGAACAATGATTATCTCCCTATTTTTCTCCTGCTCCCATCTCAGGTCGTCTGAAATTATATGAAGCACCTGGATACAAAGGAAGCAAAAATTTTTGCTGGACTTCTTTTATTTTTTGTTGGAATTCTTGACTCCTCGTCCTATGGAGACACCAATGAACACCTGCCACAATTATACATTCAGTAGGTTACGGAGAATTTTATAGGAAAAATCTTGTATAACTCACTTGTTTTCAACTTTTCTCATTACTTACTCTTCTCCAATATCTTGTTCCATTGACTTAGCTCCTTCGGTTCCTTCTCTCTAGTATCTCACACACATAACCTATTACTCACCAATTCTTTAATTGCATTTATAAGCAAGATCTCTTAAAGAGAGTGTAAGAAAGTATGAGGATAAAATGGGCTATCTTAAAACACATGTATATAGGGTTCTGAAGCAATCAAGCATATAAAATGTTAGTTGCATTAATAGCATTTTGTAATTTTCTTTTTATGGGGAGGCAGAGATTGAATGGACATATCAGTAAAACTCTATGCTTTTAGTTATTATTTTCATAAAGGATAGGTTTAGATTACTTTACCTTTTAAATATTATGGAATTTAACATTGCTCAGTTCTTCAATACTATCTTCATAAATAAATGAACAAATTAATTAATTAGAACAGAGAGTAAAAATGTTTAGATTGTATGCATAGCTCTTGAATGTATTTGCCTTTAGGAGAATGACAATCAAATCATTTATTACTCTGAATACATCCCACAGCCAGAATTCAACCTTGTTAGGGTAATACATCATTCAAAATAGATTTATTAAAATTCAGGGTAAAGTTACGAGCTCCAGTTTGGATAGAGTGGAAATTATTAGCATGCACTTATTGATCTATACACCCTGTGTATAAAAGGCAGAAAGCATTTCTCCTGTTCCTGAAAGATCAGGAAAATGACAAGGATGCTTGTTTTCTTCACTTCTATTTGAGGGAGTACTGTAAGTTCACTCCAGCACAGTCATGCAGGAAAACAATAATTAAATAAATAAAAGACATTCAAACAAAAGAGGAAAAGTAAAATTATCCTTTTTCACAGGTGATATGATCTTATATGTGGAAAAATCCAAAGATTTTACAAAAAAAAACATAGAGTTAATAAACATTCAACAAATTTGCAGGATACACAATTAACACACATGCAAATCAGCTGCACTGCCATACATTGATAATAAACAATCACAAAGGAAATTAAGAAAGCAATTCCATTTACAGTAGCTTAAAAAGTAGTCAAACATTTAGGAATAAATTTAGCAAAGAAGTCAAATGACCAGTCACTAGAAATTGCATAACATCAAGAAATAATTAAAGAAGACACAAATATGAGGAAGGATATCTGTGTTCATGAACTAAAAGACTTAATGCTTTTAAAAGGGGCCTATACCAAAAGGATCTCTACAGGTACAATGCAATCTCCATCAAAATCCCAACAGTGTTTTTTAAATAGATACAAAAATTCATCTTAAAATTCATGTGGAATTTCAAAGAACTCCAAATAGTCAAACAATATTGAAAAAGAAGCACAAATGTGGAGGTATCAGCTGTCTTGTTTTCAAAGCTTATTACAAAGTTACAGTAATCAAAACAGCGTGGTCCTAGTATAAATAAAGATACACAAACCAATTGAACAGAATAGAGAACATAGAAATAAACCCTCACATATATGATCAAATTATTTTTGTCATGGGTATCAAAATCATTTAATCACAAAAGGATATTCTTTTCAAAACTAGTGTTGGGTAACAGGATATTTACATTGAAAAGAATGAAGTTGGGCCCTTACCTAATCACATACAAAAATAAATTTAAAGTAGACCAAAGATCTAAATACAAAAACTAAACTATAAGACTGCCAGGACTGCCAGGACATGATTGCAGGAGGGACTTTGCCTGACAATTGCAATCAGTGTAACCTGGCTTATTGTACCCTCAATGAATCCCCAACAATAAAAAATAAATAAATTAAAAAAAAAAAAAGACTGCCAGAAGAAAACACAGGGGAAAGCCTTCATGGTTCTGGATTTGGCAATACACTACTTTGATAGATATGATGCCAGCAGCACAAGCCACATGAGAATAAATTAGAAAATATTAGATTACATCAGAATTTTAAATTTCTCTGCATCAATGTGCACAATAAGCAAACAAAAAAAGAAACCTTGAGTTTGAGAGAAAGTATTCACAAATTATATATCTGATGAGGGCTTACTAACCAAAATATGTAGAGGATTCCTATAATTCAATAACAATAAAACCCAAATAATCTGATTAAAAATGTGAAAGCTGTGAAAGTATCCATCAATGGAAATGGATAAGCAAAAATGTTGTATCATACCATGGATTATCATTACACCCTAGGAAGAAAAGAAATTCTGACACATGGTACGTTACAGCATGGATGAACCTTAAGGTCAGCATGTTGAGTGAAATAAGCCAGTCACAAAAGACAAATGCTGTATGATTAAATTTAGGTGAAGTGCCTGGATTATTTGAATTCACAGAGACAGAAAGTCGAATGATGTTTGCAAGGTTTATGGGAAATGAGAATGGGGAAATTGTTGGTTAATGGGTAGAGTTTCCGTTCTGAAGATGAATAATCATTCTTGAGATTGGTTGCACAATGTATGTTTACTTAATACTATTGAACTATATGCTGAAAATGGTTAAGATGATAACTTTTATGTTACATGTATCAGACCATGCTTCAAACAAAACCAAACCATTTTTATATTCATAAATACAAAGACCCAAAACTTTGGGGGAAAACTATTCATTATGAAAAGAAATAAATCTAAGAAATATAAAAGAGAAGAAAGAGTGATCAAATATTATACCTTAATTATGGTTCTCACTGTCTTAAAAATAAGTGCAGCCAGAATCAAAGAGAAGAACACAGCAAGTGTGTGGACACACTGACACAGTCAGAGGTGTGGTTGGGAGACTGGAGCACAAGAGAGTGTGCTAAGGGACTTGATTTTAAGGAGAATACAAATTTAGAAACATTAATAAACTTGACAAGAATGAAGAAGCAAGAAACACAGAATAAATGTTACAAATTGAAACCAAATAGGATGGAAGAATCAAATTAAAATACACACATTTTCAGAATGTATATAAATGTATTAAACTTATCAACTATGCAGCAAACTTTTTGAATTTGGAGTAAAAATAAATCCAGTTATATGTTGCTACCAAAATACAAATATATTATAATGTCAGTTAAGATTGAAAAAAAGTTGCAAAAATTTATATTGTTAAAGTAGGGACTTTAATAAAAAGCCTTTTTAGACATGATACTGCAGCTTTAAATAGACTTTTAGTAAATAAAAATGTTTATTAGTAAATTTTAGTAAAAAAAATTATGTACAGACATAATGGTAAATTATTCAATCTAAGAAAATACAGTAGCTCAAATTGTGTATTTATATAACATATATATATATACACATATAAGGTCTGACACTTAAGTTGGCAAAGTCATTCTAGAAAAAGTGCTACATACCTACATACCTCTTTGCTGAATATCACTACGGTCGCCTTTAAGTCCTCCCCTTTTTCCGTAGAATGACTTTGTGAACTTAATTTTCCAACCTCATATATTGCCTTACTGTATATTGTATCAGAAAAATTTCCTTTCTATTTATTAAATACACACATATCACATATTATACATATTCTATACATATAAAAACGCATGGTAGAAAAATAAATCAAAGAAAGTACAATGAGAAACAGAAAAAATCATTTAGAGTTGGAGATTTTTAACTTTCAATCACTGAAAGTATAAGGTAAAATAAAATAGGTTAGATTTAGAAGATTTGTCCAACATAATCAACAAGCTTAATTACAAAATTGTGTCTTACTTCAAAAGCATTCTGAATCCAACTTTTATAAACTCTTCACAAGCACATATGGAATAAATTGAAAATATTTATTGTGTATCAGACCACGCAAAAGTAATAATGTATCTGGAGCAGCTAATATATTTAATTGATCCTCTCTGCCTCCTCATTATACCTGAAGATCATCATCTATGACTGAGTAAAGCATAAACCACATGATAAAGACAGAAATAATTTGTTTGACACTTTTTATAAAATGAAACATAAAAAGAAATTAAACTGATAAAGAAGCATGTTTTCAAGTAATGGTGGAATTGAGACAGTATTTATTATGTGTATATGTGTATACTTTCAAAAATCAGGATAAAACTATGTAAGAAAGCTTTAAATCAGTGATTTTCAACTAATATGTCATGAGAAGATCTTAGGTGTGCTGTGAAAATGTTTAAAGATCATTAATTAAATTATTTTTGAAAAAAGTTTAAAACATAGTATCTTCTTTCTTTTACTCTTTTTTTTTTTTTTTGATCAACATAATTTAAGTGTGCTGTAGAAGTTTAACTATAGGTTCAAGTGTGGTGTAATATAAAGGCCAAAAACCCCTGCTTGATATCCCGATTTATTTTTTTACTAACTATTATTCCATGAAAATTTTCCCATGTGACTGTCTTGTCTTTAACCCAGGCCTATTCCTAGTCATGAAGTTTCCTTTTTATCCTTCAGCCAAGAAAACCCAAAATCTCCTCTAAATATCAACTTTTGTCAATAGACACTTGAGAATTAATTTTGAAACTTGATGTAGTCCAAATGCATTTCTCTTTGCTCATACCCCAGTCATAGTAGAATAAAAGACATTTATTTTCCAGATAGGAAAAGGATTCAGTTCTTCCTTTTTGAATATGATTGATATAGCTCTTCTCCCAAACATGCCGGAATTAATTCTCCACCAACTAGGTACCCAGATCTTTCTCGAAAGAAACTCTCAGAGATGTCACCTGGATAGTTACTTCTCCTACAAGAGTCTTCAGAAATGCTGGGATTATTACCTCATTTAGGTAAAGATGACCTTAAAGTTTTGCTTCTAAAGCAGAAATTCATAATCTCATGAAGAGCTGAGAAATGAAGTGTTTTGAGAGATAAACAGGAAAAATGGCACTGGTTAGACTCACTCCCAAACCTGATTGTCGATGACCTTCTTACACTGCGCTAATTCCTAACAAGAAAGAAGTTATGTAATTATGAAACAATGTTGAGGTTACACCTACCTACCTTTGTAGCTTTAGATTTGGCTTGTCAGAGAAACTAGACAGTTCGTGTCTAGAAACAGTAATCCTAGCCACAAGGAAATATGGTAGCAAACAATAGAGCTCCTTCTTTGTTTTTTTGACTGAACAAGTATCAGTGGCTAAGAGGAGTTTCAATATTAGAACTTTCTTACCCAGCTCACTTACATGTAGGTCAGTATAAGTCTGTCGCTTCTTGAATGAGCCTCTGCCATATATCGAATGGGAAAGGTGAGACCTCAAGGCGTCTCCCTCCCTTCCTCTGCACAGGGTGGCAGGTAGGCAGTGGATGTTGATATCTACTGCTGCCAGAACTTGTCTTCATCTCCTGGTTGGGGGCCAGTCTGCTACAATTATTTTTGGTATTAAATAGTACCTGAAGAATTCACTCATTTAATAACAGAGAAACCTGGAGGTTGAAAGAGGCAGAAAGTCATGAAAATGCAAATCCTTACTTAAATAATTTGAAAGAGTTTTGTACTAGCTGCCATCCTGAATATGACTAGGCTGCTTTATCTCAATGATATTCCTCATGCTGTTTGTATTATTCAAGGGTAGTCTCCCTGTATCATCATCAAAACCTTCGGATTTTGGAAGAGCACTGAACCTCTGGAAGGGGAGGGGCCTGATAAATCACCTGCACTTGGGTGCCTTTCTCTGTGCACACCGGTGGATACACTGCAGAGCACCATAACCCTGATGTGTCAGGGGAGGGCAGCCTGCAGAAGGAGGTGTGGTGCTGGACCAGCAGCTGATCTGCAGCAGGGCGTGGCCATGACTGGAAAGGGGGATCCCCAAAGACAGTGAATAGGGTCAAATGATCTGAGGCTGATTGTCTTAATGCAAACCACCAGCATATAGAGAGTTGAAGGTTGGATTTGGAAACTGAATAACGCCACCAGAGCAGGAGTAAGTCAGAAAAAAAGCAACTAGAATCTGGAGTGACAGTCACAAACAGCAGACCTGAAGGCAAAGAGTAGACAGAAAAGTGAGGAAAGTTCATGGGGAGCCCTAATTCTGTGCTTGGGGACTAGAGGAGCCTGTGGCAGGAATGACCACGATTCAGGGCAACATTCTGCCCTTTTCGTAGAAACTAACTTTAGTGGTGATTCCCGCTGTAGGTTCTCTAGCAGATAATGCACAAATTACTGACTGAGATAAAGATGATTCAGAGCAATGTCCCCATCTCCAAAGACGAAGTTGAAATTTTAACAGACTAAAGTAAGGCTCAATGTGGTGCCGTTTCACTGATGTATAGGCAAGGGCCAAAGAATTGGGGAGTAGAGCCACTGCACAGAAAGTTCACAAATAGAAAATATAACTTCCGACTCACAAGATGTCTAGATAAACCACGAGTGCCCTCTTATAATCTCAAATTCTGATCCTCAAGATCATTCAAAATCTTCAGGGAAGAATCCTGACCAGGTTGGTATCCTAACAAATCAGCCCAGACGATGCCAAAAGTCTCCTAAGGAGAAGAATGAGAGCAGTGGACAAGCACGCACTTGTCCTGAAGTTCTTATCAGGCCCGGGGATATAGCACAGGAGTTAAGTGCTGCAGTCTCAGAAAAGCAAATAGAAATTAAAACCTTTCTCCACCTCCTTATCAATAAAGGCCTCCTTGTCAGTGTGCGAGCTGGAGCTGGTCAGTTTCCTCATAGATTCATCTAGTCATCAGCCACCGGAACAATATACCTTCTAAGTTTTCCTTCACAAGAAAGATCAGTTTTTTGTTCATGAATAGTTGTTATCTGAGAGCATGACCAAGACGATGATTTATTCAAGTTATGATTTTATTCTTAGCTAAATCTTATATTATTTCTTTAATTTCTGTTTTTATTCTTTAAATTTTTGATATACTACTCCCTTCCATAAATGCTTTCAAGGATTTTTATTTCTTGAAATAAAATCCTTGTATTAGCTTCCTTTTGCTACCATAACAAATTACCGCAATCTTAGTGGCTGAAAAAAAGAAAACTTAATTCCCTCACACTTCTGGAGGCCAGAAGTAAAAAATCAGTATCACTCTGTGTTGAGCACATTTTTAGATTCTTTAAAGGGGACGCTTTAATGTCTGGTCGGCACGTGTAGGGCAGCCACGCCTTGTACTGACACCATAATAGTTGGCCTGAGCCACTTCTGTCGGTCTCCTGCCTCCCTCATTACCCCCACTTCTTCCTCTGAAGGAGTCCTCCTCCCAGGGGTGCACTTTTCAAAAACAAACTCACCAATCCACAGTCCCTGCATAGAACCACTTTGGGGGTGGGGGGACTCTCATACTCTTAGATTCTACACTTCTGCCCTGATTACCCCAGGACAGGGTACCAGGCAACATGCGACAGCCCATGCTCCAGAGCCCACTGAAGTTATTCAAACCAGCCAATCCTAAACCTGCTTAATCCTCATCTCCTGTTTCTAGTTACAGGAATCACAATAAAGACTCTTGTCCACTGTTTCCTTCCTCCCTCTGTCTTGCGGCTGACCTCCCTGGTTTTTCCACTTGGCCCCATGTGGTGTGACATACCCTCTCTTCTTGGGAACTACAAGTAACACTCTCTTCAGTGATAGTTGTCGCCCTATCTGTTGGTCTGACTGTGCCTCATATTTTCTACTAATACACACATTTTGCGTCATACATTTATTGTTCTCTGTGTTAGCAGGCATGCCCACTCTGGAGGCAGTGAGGGTGAATCCATTCCTTGCTTCTTCTATCTGTTGGTGGCTACCAGCATTCCTCGTCTTGTGGGAGCATGACTCCAGTCTTCAGTACCAGCACCTCAGATGGCTCTGTGCTGTCCTTGCATCACCTTCCTCTCTGGCCGTGTGCCAGATCTCTTCCTGCCTCTCTTTTGTAAGGACACAGGATGGGATACAGAACCCACCTAAATAACCCTGGATAAGCTTTCTATCTCAAGATTTATTAAATTAATTATATCTGCCAAGATTTTCCTTGCAAATAAGATAACATTCACAGGTTCCAGGGAGCAGGCATGCACATATCTTTGGTAGCCCTTATCAAATTACCCCAGACCCAGACTCGAAGCTTAAGAGAGAGAACCTTTCACAGTCTGAACCATGTTCACCATTTCAGCTTTACCTCCTGCTCCCTCTCCTTTCTAGGCATTCTACATTTTTTTTTTACAAGACATCTTACTATTCTCAGTTTAAAGTATACTTACAGAAACAAGAGCAGGCATAGAGACAGAGATTAGAGTGATGCAACCCGAAGCCAATGAATGTTGTCATACACAAGAAGCCGGGAGAGGGAAGAAACGGATGCTGTACCAGAACCTCCAGAGCGAGCATGGCCCTACCAACCCCTTGATTTTAGACTTTTGGCCTCCAGGAGTATGAAAGAATAAATTACTTTTAAGTTACCAAGTTTGTACCAATTAGTTATAGTGGCCACAGAAAAATATTAAAACCAGCTTATCTAAAAAGAATATTTACCAAAATATAGAATTCTTTCATATTCATTTGTTGGCTTATTTATTAATCTGCCTCCTCCAATAAAATATCAGCCACAAAGGGAATGGACTTTGTCTTCTTTACCTCAGTCTTTCTAGCAGCTACAATAATGTCTAACACATGATAGAAGGTTAATAAATAATGGATGAATAAACAGACTCCTTTCAATACACAAACATGGGAATGTGCCATCGCCATCTTTCTTATTTTCATACTTGCAACCATACAATTCCAATGATTTTTTTAATCTCTCTTTTCTATCCAAGTTATAGTCTAGTCTCTATCTCTATTTCTTATTCTGTAGTTGAATATCTCATTGTCTCTCCCTGAGACCATTTATGCTTTGACTGACCTCCTTGCCTCCAACCTAAAGTTCTCAAATACATCTTTCAGCATTTAAGAATTATATATCAAAAATTAGATGATAGCAAGTTCTGTTGATTATCTACCATCATTTTGCTCACATAATGCTTCCCTCCATCCAAGTATCAGCTCTCTGAATATTTCTACAAGAGTGGCTTGTTTTTCAGCTCTAGGAAATGAATTATTATTTATCTAAATCAGAAGAGATGTTAATAAGAAGAGATGCCCAGGGAAATACCTGGTTATTCTTTCTAACTATGCTTGGGCATGCACATTTGGAGTGAGGTGAGACATAGTTGGGTTGAGAATAGCAGAATAAATGTTCTATGAAAGATATTATTGAGTTAACAAATTAGCTAGTAGCTTTCCTTCCTTCTCAAGCAAAATACCTTGTTATAAATTCCTTAATTTTAAATCATTTAAATTAGGTTTTGTGTTACTTGCAGCTGGAAATATACTAAGGGACATGCAGGTCATTTAATTTATGCCTTCTTAAAAAGTCTCCAGCAATTCTCCATCACTCATTGGATAAACTCCTGATCCCTTAGTGTGGTAATCAAGGAGCTGGCATCTCTGCCTTTCTGTAGCGTCGTTCAATTTCAGTCTCTGCTTTCTGTCTTATTGTCTCAGCAATATCTGACAAATCATGCCCCTCTTACCACCAACCCCTCCTCATACGCAAAGTTATTTTACGACTTACTCATTATCTTCTCTTATCCTGAAGTATCTTTCACATATTTTCCACATTGCTATCTGCATTTCCTTCAAATGATGACGCTAAGGCTTAATTTTCTTTTGGAAACTGTCCTCATTCATAGTAGAGCACAAATACCCACCTTTTGGGTACTTCCATAACACTCTACATATTCCTATAGCTTAGCACTATGATTTTCAACTTGTGTGCCACAGCACACTGGTGTGCCATTAGAGGACCTTAGGTGTGCCATGAAAAAGTTTAAAGATTATTTTTTAAAATACTCTTCAGCCATTAAAAAAGATGGAGACTTTAACCTGGAGGGAGGTGGAATGCATTCTTCTTAGTAAGGCACCACAAGAATGAAGAAGCAAGAATCCAATGTACTCTATTCTTATAAGAAGACAGTAGAAGAACTAATACAAGGGGGTGGCAGGGGAATGAGGAGTGGGGATGGGGGAAGGGGAAGGATGGGGGTCACAGTTTATGGCACAACTCTTGGACGTGGGACACAATTATAAGAGGACTTTATGTAACAAATGCAATCAGTATAACTGAATTCTTTTTACCTTCAAGAATCCGAAAGAACAACAACAACAAAAAAAATACTCTGTGTGCCACAGAAGTTTAACTATAGGTTCAAGTGTGCCATGAGATAAAAAAGGCTGAAAAACACTGACTTAGGGTATTTAATTTACATTTTCTGTGTATTTGTGTGTGTTGAAAACTCCCTGATGAGAAGGGCTGTTCATTATCCATTCTCCTTGGGTCATGAAGTGCCTGTCATACATTAAGTTCATCAATAAATAGTAGTTGAACTAAACTAAATACAACCAATCATGCACAAAATCTACCTCCACTTAATTTAAATCACCATTTTTGTGTTTTATTTCTTCTCTTTCTTAAGTATTGAAACTAAGTAAATGGTAGTCTTTTCTTTCAAAGATTTTAATCTGTACTTGTTTTAATTTCTGCTCGTAAAAACATGTTAATAGAGGAGTTCTTCCTAATCTTTGTTAAGAACACCTATAAGAAAGCTACAGTTAACATCACACTTAATGATGACAAATTCAAAGCTTTTTCACTAAGATCAGAAAAAGACAAGGATTCCCCCTCTCATCACTTCATTTCACTGTCATACTGAAGTCTTAGCTAATTCAATAAGGCAACAAAGGGAAATAAAAGTTATACATATTGAGAAAGAAAAATGAAGCTATCTTTGTTCACAGATGTCATGATTGTCTATATAGAAAATCTAACAGAATCAACAAAAATCTCCTGGAAATACTAAATGAGTGTGATAAGATTATAGGATACAAAGTTAATATATGGAACTTAATTGTTATGTGCTAGGAATGAACAATTGAAATTTAAAATTAAAAACGCAATAGCTTTACAACAGCATACACAAATATGAAACACTTAGGTATAAATCTAATAAAACATATTCTATATCAACATGAGAAAAACTATTAATATAAAACTCTATTGAAAGAGATGATAAAAGTACTAAATAGATGGTGAGGTATTCTATGTTGATGGGCAAGGAGACAATATTGGTTGTCAAGATGTCTGTTCTCCCCAACCTGATCTATAGAGTCAATGCAATTATGGTCAAATCACAGCAAATCAATTTGTTATTTTTCACATTTTATTGCATATGCTACATATTTTAAAAATATAACATGAAGTTTTATGTATTTATTCACAGTGAAATGATTATTACAGTAAAGTAATGAACATATTCCTCTTTTCACATAGTTGTCTTTTTTCATTTTGTGCCAAGAGCACCTACAATCTAGTCTTTTAGCAAAAATCCTGAGGCTGATACATAATTAACTATAGTCTTCATGTTGTACATTAGATCTCTAAAATTTTTCATCCTATATTTCTACAACTTGGTATCCCTTGACTTATATCTCCTCAGTTTCTCCCTACCCACTACTACCTCTGGTAACCATTATTTTATTCTGTATCTCAGTGTGTTCATTTTCTTTAGATTCCACATATATGTGAGACCATGAAGTTTTTTCTATATAATTCTTGATTATTTCAATTATCATAATGCTACAAATGGCAGAATCTCCTTTTTGAAGGCTGAATAACATGCCATTGTGTGTATACGTATACATACATATAACGAAACTGTGGCAAATATCATCTATCTATCGAAAGAGAGAGAAAGAAAGAAAGGGAGAGAGAGAGATATGCTTTTCTATCAATTAATTTGTCAATGGTCACTTCAGTTGTTTCCAAATACTGGATTTTATAAATAATGCTGCAATGAACATGGACCGCATATATTTTCATGTTATAATTTCATTTCCTTTGGGTATATACCCAGAAGAGGGATTGCTAGGTCATATTTTTAAATTTCTTTAGTAACCTCCATACTGTTTTCCATAATGACTACACTAATCCATGTTTCCATAAATAGCATAAGAAGTTTCTCTTTTCTCCATATCTTGCCAAAAACTTATCTCTTGTCTTTTGGAAATAGCCATCTTAACAAGTGTAAGTCGGTATGGTGGTTTTAGTTTGCATTTTCCTAATGGTTAGTGATGTTAAGCACATTTTAATATACTTTTGATATCAATGAATTGATTCTAAATTACATATGGAGTGTCAAAGACTCAGGATAGCAAACACAATGTTGAAGGGAAAAAAGTGAAGTAGGAGGACTGACATTGCTTGACTTTAAGACTTACTCTGAAGCCATACTAATCAAGACAATGTGGTAGTGGTAAAAAAATAAAGGAATGGATCAATGGGCCAGAATATAGAGTCCAGAAATAGAGCAACACAACTAAATATTGTCAATTGATCTTGGCAAAGAAGCAAAGACAATACAATGGAGAATAGAATTTTCACCAAATGGTGCTGGAACAGCCAAGGCATCCACATGGAAAACAAATGAATCTGGAAACCAAATTACATCTTTCACAAAATTACCTCAGAGTGGATCATAAACCTAAGCTCTATAGACAACACATTCCATAAACCCTATAGTGCTATAAAAGACCTAGAAGATAGTGTAGGAGAAAATCTAGATGGCCTACATATGGTGATGACTTTTTTAGATATAACACCAAGGCATGATTTATGGAAGAAACTTTTCTTATAAAGCTTTATATGCTGTTACCACTGTTCTAAAAATTGTGAATCTAGGTGTTTACCTAAGGGAGCCAAAAACTTACATGCACACAAGAACCTGCAGGCTGAGGATTATAGATGCTTTATTTATAATTGGCAAAATGTGGAAGCAACCAAATAGCCTTTAGCAAGTGAAAAAATAAACTGTAGTACATGCAGACAATGGAATATTATTCAGCCCTAAGAGAAATAAGCTATCAAGCCATAAAAATACATGGGAGTACCTTAAATGTATATCATTAAGTGAAAGAAGTGAATTTGAAAAGACTATGCACTGTATAATTACAACTAATTGTAATCATAAAAGGCAAAAGTGTGGAGACAGTAAAGAGATCAGTGGTTGGCACTGGGAGAAGGAGAGGAATAGATGGAAAACTGATGATTCTAAGGGCAGTGAAACTACTCTGTATGATAACATAACTGTGGATACATGTCATAATACATATGTTTGAACTCATCACAGGTACAACACAACAGTCAACCTTAATGTAAATTATGGACTTTGGATAATAAAAATGTATCAATATTGGGCAAATGTTCATTGAGTGCAACAAACTTTGCTGCTCTCACGGGGGCGTTTTTGGTGGGGTTGGTGGTGCTTGTATGAGGGTGGGAGGTGTATGAGAATTCTGTAATTTCTGTTCAACTTGGATGTGAACGTAAAACTGCTCTAAAAAGTAAAGACTTTTCAAAAGCAACAAAAGAAGTTTTATGGAATTTAACGGTAACTGCAAGTATCTTTGCAATAAAACATACAGAAGAACCAGCGCTTGTCTGCAACCCCGATGGTGAGATTGAAAGTCATATCTGACCTTGCGATAGGACTTTAGCAGTATGTCTAATTGAAAGTGATATCTGACCTTGAGATAGGACTCTAGCAGTATGTCTAATTGAAAGTGATATCTGACCTTGAGATAGGACTTTAGTAGTATGTCTACTGCCAAAAGTGAGAAGACTGGAATGGGATATTAATTGAACTTCTTTTCCATTCCAGACTTTACTCATGATTCTTTTTCATGTCCTTGTATACTTCCCAGGAACTCCTTGATGCTGGAATGCATTAGTTGATGTTTTATGTCTCCAGCTGGGGCTTCTTTCTACAGCATGGTTGAAAGGACATCCTGTTCTGCTAGCTCCTTGACAGAATTGGGGTTTATATCCTCAAGCAGATCTGTAGGTCAGTTTCAGAAGTGGCTTTGGCCACTCTGAAGTAGTTTAGACAGGGCTTCTGAAGGGATACTGTGACTCCACAGAACTAAAAACTGAGATTTGAACCCTTCGTCAAACTCCTAAATGTCACAGCACTCTTATGGATTCAGGAACCATCTCTTTGCATTCTGTTAGTATTAGACGTGTAACTATGATGCTACTAATAGCTTTAAAAAGTTAGAGTTTATTCTGTTAGCACCTACTATATGCCAACTTAAATGATCTCACTTAATTCTCCCGACAACCTTAAAAATATTATTTTTAGTTTTGCAAATGAGGCAAAAGGGCTTTGTTATACTTCACTAAATTTAAAACTGATGCGTGTGAGAGTAGAATTAAAACCCAAGGATTCCTGACTGCGTTCTCTATTACAACATTATTACCAACACTGAAAATTGCACACGTGGTTTCTATTTTTGGTAGTATCTGAGAGTCAGGAGAAGTGGCACCGTGTTGTGTTTGTACAGATGGAGGTGCAGACGAGTAGAGACATGCAGTCAGACAGCATATCAAAACTGCTTTTTTCCCCCTAAAAAGGAAAAGCCAGTTTTAAAAATGTTTTGAAAGAGCAATGCCTTTGAAAGAGCAATGGTACATATCCTGTTTTTTTTGTGTGATTTTATCGTTAATTGTTTAAAGCAGGAGTCAGTCTACTAAACTTGATCTCACTCTCTGGATTGTGGTCACCCTGGTATCCAAGTGGAAAACACATCACTCCTCAAAGTTCAAAAAATCATACTTCCAAGAAACTTTAGAATTCGTAAAGTTCAACTTATTTATTAAAAACCTGCTCAGAGAAGGTGTGTGACTTAGGGCCAGAACTACTTAGTGGGAGAGCCTCTATTAAAACCCAGGCCTCCTGACTCAGTCTATCCTCCTCAGTTCCTTCTATGAAAGCAGGAGACAGACGCTCTTCTGTTTGTTCAGGCAAAGTCTCCTGACCAGGTTGGGGGCAGGGCCTTCTAGGACTCTATTTTAGAGTTGTTTTTGTGACATTTTGGTCTGTATTCCCATGTTCTCAATTAGAATTAATTGAGAAAAGCAAGAGGAGAAAACTGGGGCCTCTCCAGAGCTCTCTGCTCCACAACTCATGGAGGAGGTGGTCTCTGCAGAGAAAATGCTACTAATAATTATCGATGTTGAGGTTGTGTGTCATTAAGTCAGCACCATTTCCCTCCTGGGAATAGTTCCCTTGCCTCACCCTTAGGCTTCTCCCGCTTCATTAAGCAGCTTCTTTGCCTTCTCATTAGCAAACTTGTTGGCACTTTCTGTTCCCCAGAGATGCTTAGAAGGAAAGTTTTGCGGGAGAATGTGTTTACCTGGATAGGTTTGGCTTCTGGCTCTCAGATCCCCTATGGGATATTGAGGTATTAAGTCCTCCAAACATGCTATACAAGGTCAGCTCCTCTGCTTGACCCAAGGAGATGAGAAAGACAAAGCCTGGTTTTTAAGAATAGGGAATGTAATGCAACTTTCTGAAATATCACTGACAGGAAG
Organism: Nycticebus coucang; assembly: GCF_027406575.1. Lineage (NCBI taxonomy): Eukaryota > Metazoa > Chordata > Mammalia > Primates > Lorisidae > Nycticebus > Nycticebus coucang. The sequence continues at coordinate 102,250,866 of NC_069789.1, forward strand.
GAAATATTGAGACTTGCACACATTGCTCAAAGATTGTCAGGCTCATTGTGTGACACTGGGTCTCTGAACAGAGGTACCCAGGCCTTCTGGTCTCTCCTCCCCGTGTACAGAATGTCTGCAGGCCCTGGATGTAGGTACAAGTTTATGGAGCTCACCATGCACACTCATGTTTCAGCAGCACATCCCTACTGGGGCGAGACAGGACAGGATATTTGTTGTTGTTCCCCATTTATCAAAGAGAACACTTGCGGCTCTAGGAGCTTACCTAGAATACAAGCTGACTGCATTGGGAGGGGTATTTCTATCTCATCTCAACTAAGATGAAGTGAAATGACATTCAAAATAGCCCACTCATTCAGCCCATTTAGGCCAAACATCAGTAATTCAGTTCAATATCTATATATTTATCACCACCAACATTAGTAGTAAAATTAGTAATATTATTTACTGAGTGGCCACTAAAGTGGCTATGTAAATAAGTAAATCGGAAAATTGAGATTCGGGGAACCTATGCAACTGGTCCAGGATTGCAGAGAAAATGGAGGATCTGGTGTTCACTTCTAGCTTAGGGGAATGGGAGGAGAACACTGTGGATGAAGGAATATAGGAAAAGTAGGAAGATGGGTTCAATATTGAGTAATTGTCCAGAGTGATGGAGAGGAAGATATATAAGGAGCAGTAAATGAAAGACTTGAGTAAAGATAATAGATTCAGAAAATGTTGTGCCTCATCATCACACTGCTTTTAGTATCCGTGACCTGTGGCACTGAAGGGCTCATGCTAGTGTTCTGAAGTATCTGTGGTCTGAGTTGGCCACAGCAGAAACAGAGGACTTGTTAGTGTACAAAATCCTAGAACCTAGCCCAATTTCCCCCGTACTTTTCCCTTACCATTAGGAGAAGATTTTAAGTAAGTTAAACCCTGGTTCCTGAATCTCATCCCATATGCTTGAGGCCCTACTGTTTCTGACTCTTTCCATGGGGACACTCAGTTGTATTTCCTTTTTAGGATGCATCCACATCCAGTAGGCAGATGTCCTTGAACTACAGGTGTTATTTTTCTTTCTCATTACTTCTGCTATTGCTGCACAGATCTAGCAAGAAACAGAGCCAGTGCCCTTGCAAAGAGATCAAAGAAGACACAATTGTTTGATCCTATCTTTTGACACAAACAAAATCAAACAGAATTAGAAGAATAAAGTACATGTGCAAAGCAGGCAAGTACAAACAGAAAACAGACTGAGATAGAAAGTATAAATGGGAACTGGAAACTCCGCACAGTCCTTATTGCTTCATTGCTCCCCACTAATTCCTCTTCTGAGATAATTTAGTTCAACCCTCTCACTTTCATGATGAGTGAATTGAAGGCCAATGAGGTAGCATATCCTGTCAAAAGATGCACAGGTCTTTAGTGGAACTTAGCAGAGAGGTCACAAAGTTAGTCTGGAATAGTCTTCAAAGAACTTATTTTTTAAAAGAAATTCTTACATATCTTATATATTTGATCAGTAATAAATTCTTGCTTCTTATACTTCTCATTTATGCCAACAACAGAGTATTTCTTAATACCCTTATAATTTTTATATCTTCTTTATATCTTTCAATCTCTATTTCTTCTTTCTTAGAAAGGATTATCTTAATTTTTACATAGTAAATATGAAATGTTACTGGACTTGCTGTAAATAGTGGATTCAACCCTATGTCTACTCCAGTTGGCTACGTGACCTTGGCAAGAGTTCCTCAGCCTCCTTCTCTCTGTCTGCAAAACAGGAGGATGGCAGACGATAGCTACACACATTGCTTCTAGCTTCGGGAATTTCAGTTTTATGAATGTGACATTTCTTAAAGAAAGCAGGGCCTAAACCACATCCTGCTTGAGACGATCTATATATCCAGAGCAGACAGGGAAAGGGATTCCAGTGTTGCTGCTCTTTGATTACACAATTCTCGGCAAAAACTTAACCTCTCTTTCAGCATCTGTTTTTCTGTCTTTAAAGAGATTATAATGAACTCCAGAGTTCTATAGGGCTTAAAGGGAAATGAAAGTTAGAATATGCTTAGCACTGTTCCTGACACCATTTTTCTTTTTTGAAATATTTATTTCAATACATTTGGGGGCTACGAATGTTTGGGGTTTTTTACATGGATGAATTGTATAGTGGGGAATTCAGAGCTTTTAGTGTACCCATCATCTGAATGGTGTACCTGATGCATAATTTTTGATCCCTAACCTCTTCCTATTCTTCCTTCTCCTGAGTCCCCAATGCCCATTATATGACCTTGCAGAGAACACTTAGTATTTGTTTTTCCATTCCTGAGATACTTCATTTGAAATAATAATAATTTGAGATACTTCAGTTTCATTGAAATTGCTGCAAAAGACATTATCTCATTGTTTCTGATGGCTGAGTTATATTCCATGGTGAAAATCTATACACAGATTTTCTTTACTCACTTATCAGTTGATGGGCACTTAGGTTGATTCCATATTTTTGCAATTGTTAATTGTATTGTGATAAACGTATAAGTACAGATGTCTTTTTCATGCAATGACTTCTTTTCTTTTGGGTAGATGCTTGGTAGTGGGATTTCTGGATTGAATGATAGGTCTGCTTTTAATTCTGGAGAACTACAAAACACTGATGAAAAAAATCATTGATGCACAAACATTCCATGATCATGAGTTGGAAGAATCAACACTGTTCAAATGTCCATACTGCCCGAAGTGTTTACAGATTTAATGCATCAAATTCCTATCAAAATATCAATATAATTTTTGAAAGAATTAGAAAAAGCAATCATAAATTTCATGTAGAATCACAAAGGATCCCCCAAAGCCAAAGCAATCCTAAGGAAAAAAAAATATGGAGGCATCACATTATCCAGCTTCAAATTATACTACAAAGCTATAGAAACCAAAACAGCATGGTCCTGGTATAAAAGCAAACACATAGGTCAATGGAATAGAATAGAAATAGAATACAACAGAAAACCCTTTACTTACAACCAGCTGTTCCTGAAACTTAAAAGATACTCATAAATAATAGTAAGCCTAATTTTTCCACATACAGGACAGTGTAGGGGTTAGAGAATGGTCTTTGAAGCCTGGCTCCTTGTGTTCAATCATTATGTCTACCACTTTCTCACTGAATGACATGGATAATTCAGTTAAAATTCCTTATTTTTGATTCCTTCATCTGTGAATTTGGGACAACAAAAGGATATTCTTTGGAGAATTGTTGTGGGGGTTAAATAATTTCATACACATAAAGCATGTAAAACAGTAGATATTATATATGAGATAGATATTATTACTTAACATTTTTCACATAAATTTCTACAATGAGAATTTATGCCTAATTTCACACAGATTTTGTTTTTGTCTATGTAGGGATTAGTAGAATTGTCAGTACTCCTTATCAAGCTTCTCTTTTGGACCTATGTGTCCCAGGTAACCCTGGAACATCCTGTGTTGTATCACTCTCTTGCCTTTGTGAAATTTATGCTATTTCCTAATGCACAGCTTTGAGCTTCTGTCCTCTTCTTACTCTTTCTGTCTTCCTGTATTAAATTCATCCCAACTTGTTTTATTGAGATGTGGTTATGGGGGAAACAAAACACTATTAATCAGCATGTTCCCTTATTTTGAAAAGTCCAAAAAAATCACTTGGTCTCAGGTCACATTAGTAGATACTGTTGGATCTGCACAGAGTGAAGAGGCCAAACAACTTAAAATCCTGCTGTGGAGACATAAGCAATTACACTCATACAACCACTCATACCTACATGCCTCATGATGCCTGGAACACTCATCCATTTATGAGTAAGTGCTTGAAGGAAAAGAATCCTAAGGATTAAATGAGGCTGATGGAGATTAAGCACCCTTCCCGTAACCCCTCCCAGGAGCCAATCACCCCTTTTTAGATGACTTCAGTGCTCCAGAATCACCTCCCTTTTATTTCACAATAATTTATTCTCTGTAACCTTTTGAAGCCATCTTCTTATAATCTTCCTTAGGGCAGAGCTTCCCAATAAATATTAGTTATCAGGTGTGCTGAGCTCCCTATCTCCCTGTCCCACACCCCTTGAATGACCAGACAGAGCCTGAGGAAGCCACAGCCCTGTGTGGTGTGCAGCCTTTATGTTCACCTCAGTATGCTATACAAATATTATCATTGTGTTTTATTTGCCATGATGTGAAAAGAAGTAGGAAGAAATGCATCAGTGTGACACATCAGAGTGTGCTGTATACTGAAAGTTAATGTACCTTCAAAATTTATAGGTTGAAACCTAATCCCCATGGTGACAGTGTTAAGAGGTGGATTCTTTAGATGGTGGTTAGGTCATGAGGACAGAGCCAGTAGTGGCCTCATAAAGAAGATCATAGAGAATTCCCTCTTTCTTCTGAGGATATAGCATGAAAACCATCTGCGATCAGGGAAGCAGACTCTTGCCCATCACTGAATCTACTGGAGCTTTGATCTTGTACTCCCCAGCCTCCAGAACTGTGAGAAATTAATTTCTGTCGTTTACTAGCCTCTCAAGCTGTGGTGGTTTTTCACAATAGCTTACAATGACTGAGACAAGGAGGAGGCTTCAGGCTCAGCTCTTTGGGGCTCTTTCCTTCTTCCATGTTGACAACAGTTTTATCTACAAAGGGAGAAATTATATATGTATATATAATTGAATATGATTATATACTTTTATATATAAATTACATATTATGTATTTAATATTAATAAATCATATTAATAAATAAAATATAATTTTTTTATAAATTTATAATTTTATATGCAAATTATATGTAAATTATATATAAATGTGTGTATAAATACAATACAGGATGCTCCAGGGTGACCTGGAACATCTAAGTCCAATGGAGATGCTTTGATTTGGGGTACTGACAATTCTGCTAACCCCTACATAGACAAAAACAAATTTTTTGTGACATTAGGCACAAATTATTATTGTGCCTATTTATGTAAAAAAATTGTAAGCAATAATTTCTATCTCATATATAGCATTTACTGTTTTACATGTATAAATTTATTTATCCCCCATAATAATTCTCTGAAGAAGATCCTATTGTGCGAACTTCACAGATGAAGAAATCACACATATACATATTCAGGTCACAATCATATTAATATATTTGTTACAATGGATAATATACCTACATAGTTAAAAATTAAAATAATCCATGAAAGACAAATATAAAAGATATATATAAATATATCTCCCTTTCCTAGGTCCATTTGTCCCTTTCTATTTCTTCTGAGCTTTCATTCCAACATAGAAAAGCATTTCCATTAGTTTTTTTTTCTATAATCTGCCAGTTTTTCTTATTGCCAAACCAAAAAAAAATATATAAATATTCTTGTAGACCTTCTGGAAATATTTTCATATTATTTCAGAAGATGAGTCCTCATTTTGGTAAACAGCTCTTTGGGGTCTGTTATTTGTTTAATTTGATGAATAAGCTATTGAAAGATTTCCAGTCCTTTACTACTTTAAAAAGCAAAACTGCAATGAATGGCCTTGTGTATACATCATTTCATATATATGTGTGTACATACCTGATAGATGAATTCCTAGATCAGTACAAATGAATGTGTCGTGTGCCTAAGTAGTCTTCATTTTCACCCAAAGTATGCTATTTTTACTTCAGTAAGTATTGTAAAAAATGTTTTTTTCCTTGTAGGCTCTCCAACAAAGTATGCTTTTAAATCTCTGGAATTTTGTCAATCTGAAAAGTGAGAAAGGTGTCTTAATGTAATTTAAAATGCATGTATATTATTATGAGTAAGATTAAATATTTTATTATATGCGTTAAGTATCCCTGTTGTTTCATAAACACGTATTTTAGAGTCTTAAGCACCTTAGGTACAGGAAGTATATTTATGCATCTCATATTTTCCTTAGTATGAAGTGTGGAAAATAACAAATGTTCAAGAAATATACTTAAGCAGTGAATAGCAGATTCACAGTGATTTTCCCATACTATTGTAGTTATACTTTATATTACCTTTTCTAACATTTTGGATCACTATTTTTTTTTTGGAAAATAATGTTACACATGAATATGTTCATAATAGGATATTTAAACTAAAATATTCAAAAATCACTTCTAAAATTATTTTAAATTAATTACCTGTTTCTAATCATTTCTCATAACATAGACCACTCTTCAAATATTGCTTACTATGTTATGAAATGTCAACACTTTCAAAATCCTCTTATCTTCACTTAACATTATAACACCTTAGCTCTCTTGCTAAATCATGAATTTCTTAACAGAGATAGCAACTGTTTTTCTCTCTTGCTCCATTTCTAACACAGAACAAACATGAAGTGAGTGCTGTGCTGGGAAGGAGTATCTTGAGAAGAAAGTAAATAATTTCTGTAGCTAGATAAGGCCTAAGCTTGGACCACTTCAATTCTTATTTTATCTTTGTGCTACTGTTATTTTACAACTCCCTCATTCCTTACTATCTACAAGGCTAAAATTTTAGCAGGTATTTCTCCACTGGTATTGGTTTATGTATAATTTTGTTATAGAGAGACATTTGTGTCATATTGATTATTTTCCAAAGGGAGCACACAGCCGCTAGAATATACTCTTTTAATGCCAAGCCAGGGTGATATACAACTGGCACTGCAAAGCACAGGGAAGTCAGTCAGAACATGCCTTATAAAATCTTTAAATAAAGTTGCAAATTAAAAATGCTTTGGTATTTGGGACTATGAGGAATGTAGTAATTTGGTCAAATGGTAGTTGCAACCAGTCATCTTACAAGGTCAAATGTTTCAGACAAAGTGGAAATGAGATTGAAAAGACTGAATGGGAAGCTCTAATTGCCAACCATCTGAAAATTTTTTACTCAAGGAGAGATATTTCTGATCTCATGGTTGCATTATTTTTTAAAATATACTCGGAAACCAAATACCATCTTTTCCTGTTGTTTAAATAATTTCTGCCCCTGTAGGAAAATTTTCCAGATTGTTCTGAAGAGATTCAGTGTTTTCCTATAAATTGATAGGATCTGTGTGCAAATCTTTCATGATTAGTGTTCTGATATTCAGTTTAATTTTGTTATTATCTTGTTTTGCCTCTTATTTTAAAATATTGAATAACTACACACTCACATGAGAGAAAAGCACAATTAAATTCAAGTGGTGGGGGGGAGGATAGAGGTAGAAAAGGGAATGAGGGAGGAGGATTGGTGAGCTCTCACCTAATGGACACAATGTAGGGGTATATAGCAAATCTCCTGGGTGAAGGGTTCAACTACAACTTGGACTTTACCCAACAAATGCAAACAACATAACCTGATCATTCACACCTTCATATTAATCTGAAACAAAAAACAACATATCACATTTGTATCTACAAAATGATGCAAATCCATTAGTTTCCAATGGATTAATACTTTCAACCTATTATTTACATGCTCTCTCTATCCATCCAATACATGCTCATGTATAGTGCTCAGTTGCGATCAGAGTTCATATGCCAACTATAGGAAATTTATGAAGATGATGCTGATGATAAAAACAAAAGGGATGATGAAAAACTGGATAAGCATTATGCGAATGTCCCATATAATAATAATATGGTGGTAGAATAAAATTATACGTATAGTGTTGATTTATAATGGTACTAGGTACATAGCAGATATTTGACAATGATCAAATAAATAAATAAATGATGGTGAAGATGGTGAAGGAAATGGTGGGGATGACTTTCATGGAGAGAAAGACAAACAAAGCAGATGTAATGGTAGTGCTGATCTTTTTCATACCATGGTAGCGTTAGTAATGAACAGATGGATGACTGACTATGCTCTGGTCATCTGGATGACCTTATTAGAATGGAGTGAAGATGAAGCTGATTGAGAGGTTTCCCTGAGAAGAAAATTTTAAGATAAAACTCCCTTCTGATGTGCTCCAGGAGTTATCCTCCATATATGCACAAGACTATGCACATTGGATCTCGTCGCCTCATAAAAAGCTACATGAGTTATGCAAAACTTCCAGTGGCCCAAAAGAGGCAATATCCCTGGGACTGATTTCTAAAGCCTGTCAGTGAAGGTTTCAGAGTTGAGAAAAACCAGCTAAGAAATGGAGATTATCTGCTTCACATCCCTATACCCAACTTTCTGCCCCAGAGGAGCCCTGACGGAGAGCTTGACACATTCAACAACCACAGGGAACACTCAGCAGGGAGCCCTTGGGAGCCCAGCATTTCCAGGAACATGAAATATAAATAGGGTAGTGTCCTGGGAGAGAAAAGATACCGAGAAGGATACTATGAGTTTTAATGTCATCAAAACAGTCAGGTAACAGGCAGCGGTGGTGCAGGAAAGGAGAGAGTAGCTGAAGAAAGAATTAGTGGAGAGCTTCGATCTTTCCAGTAGTAAGTCTATCAGAATGTGGGAGGAAAACTCAAATATTGTAGCTGTTGATGTTGCTTAAAACCCTTAACTATCCTAACAACTTTAGGGAAACATAAATTACTTTGTCTTAAGAGTCTTAGAAAATAATGGTTTAAGTCTTATTTTAGAGAACTGAAAGCTACAAGAGAAGTTGCTTCACCCATAGTGCATTGCCAGTTAGTGACAGAACAAGGTCCTACAGCCAAATCTCTGATTTCAGGAAAGTCCCTTTCTAGTATTACTGTAGTTCTTCTTGCCTGGGGGTCCTGAATTCAGGGTCTTTCCCATTAAGAATTTCTGGCACATGTCTCTTTTCATGATCATCTTTTAAAAGGCATGGAGTATCTTCTTGGTAAATTGTCATTGGGCACCAGGACCCAAGATTTCAAGACTGGTCTTAGAGCTTGGGCATCTCTTTCATTTCCTGTTTCTTCTTCTAGTATTTACTGGAATAATCCATAAACCCTAGATAGGCTTCCTGAAAGAGGCCTCAACTGCAACTTTCAGGGGATCTTTTCTCCCTTCTGCTTAGCCCAGTACTTCCTGTTATTTTATCATTGGAAACTGTAGGTGGGACAGTGGTAAGAATTTTCTCCCTTTCCTGTTATTTGACAGTAAAGCAGAGGAGAAATCAAATTACTTGAGTCTCTGGAGCCCAATATTATAACACAAAAAAGAATTAGAACAGGATCAGGAGCCTTGTTTCTAGTGCTAGCTCTGTCACCAGCAGGCTATGACATGTGCTCAATCATTTCTGCCTTTGGAACTACAGCTTCTCCATTGCAAGTGAGGGGCATTGATCAGATAATGTCCAAGTTGTTTCCAGATGCTCACATTGATGTCTTTATCACTAGGAAAATTTTCTGAATCAAGAAATAGGCTTGAAGTAGTTCATATGCTATCTTTGCCATTTTTTTTCTAGGAATCATGAATTATGTCAACCATACCTGGACCCAGAGTTTCATCCTTGTTGGTTTCACTACCACTGCAACCTTACGTCCATTTGCCTTCTTGGGGACCCTGTGTATCTATCTCCTTACTCTTGCAGGGAACATGTTCATTATTTTCCTGGTTCAGGCAGATTCTGGACTGTCCACACCCATGTACTTTTTTATCAGTGTCCTCTCTTTTGTAGAGGTCTGGTATGTCAGCATCACAGTGCCCACACTGCTGCATACCTTACTCCATGGGTGTTCGCCTATCTCATCAGCTGCGTGCTTCATCCAGCTGTATGTCTTCCATTCCTTAGGCATGACTGAGTGCTACTTGTTGGGTGTCATGGCACTGGACCGCTACCTTGCCATCTGCCGCCCACTCCACTACCATGCACTCATGAGTAGACAGGTGCAGTTATGGCTAGCTGGAGCCACATGGGTGGCTGGTTTCTCAGCTGCACTTGTGCCATCCAGCCTTACTGCCACTCTGCCTTTCTGCCTGAAGAAGGTGGCTCATTACTTTTGTGACTTGGCACCACTAATGCGGTTGGCATGTGTGGACACAGGCTGGCACGCACGAATCTATGGGGCAGTGATTGGTATAGCCACTGGGTGCAACTTTGTGTTCATTTTGGGACTCTATGGAGGCATCCTGAAAGCTGTGCTAAAACTACCCTCAGCTGCCAGTCGTGCCAAGGCCTTCTCCACCTGTTCCTCTCATGTGACTGTGGTGGCACTGTTCTATGCTTCTGCCTTTGCTGTATACGTAGGGTCCCCTGGGAGTCGACCCGAGGGCACTGACAAGCTCATTGCCTTAGTTTATGCCCTTCTTACTCCTTTTCTCAATCCCATCATCTATAGCCTTCGCAACAAGGAAGTGAAGGAGGCTGTGAGGAGAGTTAGTGAAAATATTGGGACTGTTTTGAGGGAACTCTGATGCTCTCATTCATGACAATCTACCTTCTTGGTAACTGTGAGAATCAGCTGGTTGGTGAATCAATAATCTGGTCAGAGTCAAAGTAAATACCAATAAAGGAATCAGTAAGATTATAAGTCAAACATGTTGCTCACACCCACTTGTGAGTTAATCAGAGTTGAAAGACACAGAAAGAAAGAAGTTATGGTCTCAAATTCTACCCCATTCTAGTGGGGGAAGAAATGCCACAAAGGAGGTAAAACAGGGGCACAGATCAAGTGTTTTGGGTGAATTTAGACTTAGAGGTACAGTGTGGCATGGAAAGAGAGAAGAAAAACTAAATCCAGGTGTGGCAGCTTTAGTTATGATAGGATTCCTGGAGAAGGGCTAAGAGGGTAGAAAACAAGGTTGGCAGCAAGGAGACTGTGTAGCTCATGTAAAGTTTCAGATGTGGAACAGCAAGCCATGGGCAGAAATCTTACCAGCATATGGAATACACTGATTCTGGGTTAACATGGGACTAGAGGTAACTTAGTGGAGGAAAGAGTTGTCAGGCTGGTGGCTGAAAGCTAGAGTACTTTCTTATGGGACAAGAGGAGGGTATTGGAGATGAGGATGTTGTCTCAGTTGTATTCCAATATCAAGGGATACACCTTAAAACAATCTAAAGCATACATTAAAAAAGAAGCAACAAACAAATGGAAAAACTTGTAAATCTTATATATAAAGTGTACATACAAAGTAGAATAGAGAGTAAAAATAGGAAATAGAGATAAAAACTCTGATCATATCCTATCACCTCTTTCTTCCCTAGGGCCCCTACCATTTCCTCTGCTGAGCAGAATTTTAAAATTAACTTAAGTTCAACCTCTTTACTTTAATGATGTGTGAAGTTAGGGCCAAACACCTGCAGATAATTGTTGAGAAAAACAGGGCCAAAACCTTGGCAAAGAGTAGGTACTGAATGGGTCTCATGTACTCTCCATTTTCCTCATTAATACATATTTCACCAGTAAAAATCAAATCAATTATTTTTTGTATGTCTGCCTCATGCCAAAACAGTAATAGCGGCTTTCAACTATTTTTAATTTAATCTTCATAATATCCTGCTGAAGGAGAGAGAAATCTCCCAGTATTTACATAGAAAAACTGGAAAGATTTTTGGACTTACTATAGAGAGATATAAATTCAACACTAGACCCACTCCAGCGGGCTGGAAGGCTTTGGCAAGACTTTCTCAGCCTCATTCTCTGTCTGCAATGTAAGAGGATGGTAGGGAGGTGAGAGCTCCCATTTCTTCTTGCTTAGGGAGTTTTGATTCTATGACTGGAACATCTTTTACAGAAAGCAGGAACTGAATGAAGTAGGCCCAGGTTGGTAAGATCTGCATAGACACAGCAGAAAGGGAAAGGTGTTGTTACAAAATCAAATTTTGCCTCTTTTTTTTTTTTTTTTTTTTGCCTATGTGATCTTGGCAAAAATACCTAACTTCTCTGTGACCTAAATTGTGTTTTCCCTAAAAAGTCTATAACAAAATGTTCTATAGTTGACTTAAATAACACCTACTATGAATTCAGTAAATAAGTTAGTTTCATTATCCAAGAGACGTGACAGGGGGTGAGTAGTGCATATAGTTGGAAGACTTTCTGATTTTGTTGAAACATTTATTCTACTCTTGTTGTATGACCTTATGCAATGCACTTACCTTCCCTCTTCCTCAGTTTTCTTATATGTAAATTGTGACAATAATGAGAACTTAAACACTATTTAAATATTAGTGATTATTACTTCAAAGTTTTTCTACATCCAATTTATATAATGGGGATACATAGCCGTCACAACACCCGGCTATTTTTGTTGTTGTTGTTGTTGTTTGTTTGTTTAGCAGGCCTGGGCTGGGTTCGAACCCACCAGCCCTGGAGTATGTGGCCGGTGCCCTAACCACTGAGGTACAGGCACCCAGCCACAGATCATATTTTTATTATATGTGGGGTCAATAGTCTTGGTAACACTCCAAATGAAGCCTTCCTTTCTGACCCAAGTGTCCAAAGTCATATTGGCAAAACCTGAGGAGTATTTCCTGCTTTCATGCTGTTTTCTTAAATGCAAGGTGCAATATTTTATTCTGCTGTCCTGCTAAGGGCTTTTTCTCCATTTGTACCTCACTTCACACAGATTACTCTTTTTGGAGGAAAGTTATGGGCACAACAACAGCTCCATTTTTTTCCTGTGGTGGCAACACTAAAGAGTGACTTGAAACTACTTATCCTTGAAATGGCTTGGGTTGCATTAACAAATATAATGATAAGAATTATTGTGACATAATGATAGAATTAATTATTAATTGTACATATTTACGGAGTCTAAACTGTGTGGTGAACACGAAGTACTTACAATCTCATTTTGGAGACATTAAGTTGCCTTCTAACAACTCAAGGCAGCCTGTGCATAGCACATTGCTATTGATTTCAATCACAGCATGTGGTGTTCATTCAGATTTGAACAAATAAATGAATGAATGAACTCTTGAGAGCAAATGAGTATGATAAAGATTGAGCGTCCCTCCTACAACTCCACCTGAAGGTGAGCTCTTTCTTAGATCCATTCCTAACGCCAAACATCCCTTGCCTTTCGTTCTGTGATTGTTCCTCTCTTGAAACCTTGTTAGGTTTTTCCCTTTAGAATGAATATACAGGTTAGATCCTCCTTAGTGGAGAGCTTTCCGATAAATATAACACACATGTGTGCCAACTTACTGTGTTTCCACCCCTGTCACATACAAACATATGCTTTGAATGGTCAGATAGGAGCCAAGGGAACTGGAATCCCTGGACTGGTTGTCTCTGGCAGAAAGCAGACTTCCTTTTCACCTCAGTGTGCCCTACAAATTCATTACCTTTTACAAGGGCTATCACACACACACACACAGAGTCACACACACACACAAATACTTGAGAAGCAGCACCTTGGTGAGTGACACATGGGGGTAAATGCCCAAGGACAACCTGAATTTTAGCCAATTCTTCTACTTGGAAGCCTGAATAGTGACTGTAGCCATATGGACAATAAGAAGCCAGTCTGAAAGGCAGCATAATCGAAGCATTCATACTATACTAGCATCAAGGCTAGCATTCTGTAATGTAGGATGTGTACAGTCTGTAGCCTAAACTCAAGTAAGTTGGAGAGCAAAAGGAGAGTCATTAATGTACCCTCATACACCAGACATAAACTAGAGCTGTCATAAGCAAAGAAGGACATACACCACAATACTATGTATATCACCTCAGCTGCATAGTGTTTTTTGTAAATACCTTATTTTCTTCAATAAATGATGCACTTACAGGGTTCAAAAAAACAAACAAACAAAAAAAAGCAATCTAGGGCAGCGCCTGTGGCTCAAGGAGCAGGGCGCCAGTCCCATATGCCGGAGGTGGTGGGTTCAAACCCAGCCCCGGCCAAAAACCAAAAAAAAAAAAAAAAAAAAAAGTATAAAAAAAAAAAAAAGCAATCTAAACAGGTTTGTATAAGAAGATAAGAAGCCTGGCTCCAATTCCTCAACCTGTCTGTTGCTTTTTACTTTGCCCTAATGGATCACCTTTAATAGATTTTCTGTAAACTTACAGTGTTTCTATATGCATAATCCAAAAGATATGAATATTTTATAATTCTTTATTCTTATAGATATGGCCCCGTGCTATATAATTTGTCTTCACTTTTCTTCTTCTTAAGAATAAATCTTAGAGATTTCCCCATGTGATTGCAGAGAGTACCATCTCATTTTAAAAAGTAGTTTTGTAGTATTTCATTGTGTGTTTAATTTAACTGACCCTCTTGTGAAGGACTCTTGTGTTGAATCCAGTATTTGACCATTAAAACCAGAACTATGTATTTCATATATGTGCATACATATTTATAGAGGTGGGATACCTGGGTATTGGTAATTTGGGCAAATATTCTTAAATGTTCATGCTACGTGGGTAAATATTCCTAGATTTTTCTAAAAAGAATTATGTTATTTTTTTCTCTCACCAACAATGGATGCAATTTTTTTTCCTCATTGCAACTTTGATAAAGCATGTTTCCAAAACTTTTGGATCTTTGTAAATATGAAGATTAAGAAATGATATTTCGGCTCAGTGCCCGTATCATAGTGAATAGGGTCACAGCCACATACACTGAAGTTGGTGGGTTTGAACCCAGCCCAGGCCAGCAAAACAGCAATGATAAATACAACAAAAAAATAGCTGGGCATTGTGGTGGGCACTTATAGTCCCAGATACTCAGGAGGCTGAGACAAGAGAATCATTTAAGCCCAAGAGTTTGAGGTTTCTATGAGCTGTGATGCCACGGCACTCTACCAAGGGCAACATAGTAAAACTCTGTCTCAAAAAAAAAAAAATGACATTTCATTTCATGCTAGTTTTATGTTACAAATTTATCTTATTATGGTATGACATTGAAATCTTTTATTATATTTTAAACAACTTACATTTTTAACATAATTGACAGATTTGAAGATGTGTCTCCCTGACTCCACAGTAAACATCTTAAGGAAATGGACAGTAGTTTATACATCTTTTTTTTTTTCCCTACTTCTTAAAATAAGGCCTGGTGCACAAAAGATGTTCAAAAACACATTAAATAAATAAATTATTGTGATTTTCCATATTCCTCATATTATTCTAGTTGTACTTGATAACCTTTAAATCATACTCCACAGATTAGAAACAATTCTACACTTTCTTTGGAATCAAAAAAGAATCCAAATAGTCAAAGCCATCTTAAGTAAAAAGAACAAATTTGGAGGCATCGCGTTACCAGACTTCAAACAATATCACAAGCCTATAGTAACTAAAACAGCATGGTATTTATATACAAATAGAGATATACACCAATAGAAAAGAACATAGAACTTAGATGTAAAACCATGTACCTATAACTGAGTTATCTTTGACAAAGCAGGCCACATTATACACTGAGGAAAATAAACCTTACACAATAAATGGTGCTAGGAAAAGTGGATACCCATATGCAGAAAAACGAAGCAGGATTTCACCTCTCACCACACATATAATTAATCATGAATAAAAGACTTAAATCTGAGGCATAACACCTTAAAAATTCTATAGGAAAATATAGAGAAAACTCTTCTAGGTATCAGCCTAGGCAAGAATTTATGACTAAGACACCAATGTCAACTTTCATAACAACAAAAATTAATAATTGGGAGAATAATTTAACTGAAAAGCTTATGCACAACTAAGAAAACAATCAAGATAGCAAATAGATAATCTACATAATGGAACAAATATTTGCAAGGTACACATCTGATAAAAGGGTAATATCATAATTAACAAAGAACTCAAGCAAATCAATAAGAAAAAATCAAAACAATCCTATTAAAAAGTGGGCAAAAGACATGAATACAAGCTTCTCAAAAAATGGTAGACAAATGGCATATATATATATATAGAGAGAGAGAAACACTCCATGTTTCTAATCATCAGAAAAATGTAAATTAAGACCACAATGAGATATCACCTTACCCCAATTAGAATCGCTTTTATTTAGAAGTCCAAAGACAATAGATGCTGTCTGAATGCAAAGAGAAAGGTGCATTTATACACTGTTGGTGGGACTGTAAAATAGTACAATCCTTGTGGAAACTAATATGGAGATGCTGCAACACAAAGTAAGCTTACCATTCGGTCCAGCAATCCACAATTGGGTACCTACCCAAAGAAACAGACTTTTCATCAAAGGCAGCTGCACTTCAATGTTTATTGCAGCACAGTCCACAATGACAAAAATGCGGAATTAATCCAATTTCCCATCAATTCATGAGTGAATTAAAAAATGTGGTATATGTATACCAGGGAGTACTACTCAGTCATATAAAAAGATATATGGCATCAGTATGAATGGAACTGGGGATCATTCTCTTAAGTATCTCAAGAATGGGAAAAAAAGGGGCGGCACCTGTGGCTCAGTGAGTAGGGCGCCGGCCCCAGATGCCGAGGGTGGCGGGTTCAAACCCAGCCCCGGCCAAACTGCAACAAAAAAATAGCCGGGCGTTGTGGCGGGCGCCTGTAGTCCCAGCTGCTCGGGAGGCTGAGGCAGGAGAATCGCGTAAGCCCAAGATTAGAGGTTGCTGTGAGCCGTGTGACGCCACGGCACTCTACCCGAGGGCGGTACAGTGAGACTCTGTCTCTACAAAAAAAAAAAAAAAAAAAAAAAAGAATGGGAAAAAAAAAACAAAACACCGCATATATTCACTACTGAATTGGAACTAACCAGTGTACTCAGATGAAAACAAAACAGTGGAAATCAACCAGCAGAGAGAGATGTAAGAGAGCAGTGAAAATCTACCTAATGAGAACAATGAACATTATTTGGGTGATAGGCACCCGTATAGCAGGTCCTCAAGCATTACAAATTGATCCACATAATCTAAAACATTGAATTGCCTTAATATTTTGAAATTAAAGCAAGTTTATGTGGCAAAGTTTATGTGGCAAGGTGAAAATGAGGTAGTACCATTCCATTTTACCATTTGGTCTCTAATTTTTGTTTTTCTTTAGCTAAAGCAAAAGCCTGTGGCATTGAACACCATGCAGCAGAAGAGACAAGGGAATGCAGTTTCAGTGAATCATAAACTGCCTCTAGGGGTCTATCTTTTCCATAAAGCAATTCCTATCTGTAGAGAACATGGACTGCTATGGAGATTTAGAAGGATTCCCTGATCAGAATTTCTGTTTTTAGCCTCCTACAATCTCTATTCACCTTTCCAGGAGTAGAACTGGTCTTCATACTTCACAGAACCATCCCATGCTCTTGCTACTTCCACGGTCCCTGGTTACACAAGTATTTATGATTGCATGGACATACTATTTGTATGATTGACTATTCTGTGTCCATTTCCTCATTAAATCTCCTGCAGGAAAAAAATGCATAACTGTTTTTCCAAATTCATTCAGTAAGTAGACTCTGAACTCAATCCAAAATTTTTAATCTTACTGTAAAAGAAGAAAGAAACACAACATTTTAAAAAGCAAGAGGGTCTTTACTGTCTTTATTATCACTGACAACTATAGGTTTTTGTAGAACCTGTAAATAAACATAGCAATTAACCCACATGGGAGCTTTTTCTTAAATTACTTTTGGCTTAAAGGTAGGCTAGCAAGAGAAAATCTTCATGATTCTAAGAGCCTGTAGAATCATTATTGGGAAAGTATATGATGTATTCAGTCAAAAAAGTAAAAAAACAACTTAATGAACAAGTCACAAAATATTTTTAAAATTTTCCCAGACATTTATTAGTTTTGGAAAAAATGAGGCTTAACAAATCACCTGGAATCTTTTCAGGTTAAACTGAACAATTCATAAATATTTTTATATTAAGGAGAGTGGATATCTCAGATCTATTATGGGGTCTAGCATTCTGTGTTTTAATAAATCTTGAGATAATTTGGGCACATAGTAAGGTCTGTGAACTGCTAATCTAATCTGATGATGAGACTGAAGGAGGAACTGTGCCTATGTAGCCCAATTCTCTCCTCTGTCCTCCTGGGGAGCCACCTGCTTGTGTGTGTGATCTGCTCTGCTCTCTGCCATGAGATGAAAGGAGGTCTGCAATTTTCTGTGCTGCATAGAAGAGCCAGGAGACAAATTAACACATCCACTATCACAGTAAGATGTTGGAAGCCCCCCACAAGTAATTAAAATGCCGATCAATCATAAATAAAGGTATAAAAGATTTGAAGAGAATAATTAACGAAACCCACCTACTGAAGATACATAGAATACAGATGACTCTTTCAGACTCAAGTGGGATTAAATAAATGCTAGGCCATAAAACCAGTCTCTACCACAGTTGAGAAAATTAATAATATTAATATAACATAGATCTCTGCTTCTAATAATTAAATTAGAAACAAATAACTCAATGATAAATTTAACATGCTAATGTATTTGATATTCAAAAAAACCACTTTTGAACAACAAAAACGTCAAAAATTATCAGGGAAGATAGAAAAGAGAGCAGAATAATGATAAAAATCGTAATTTTAAAAGTTAGAATAAAGCTGAAGGGTTCCATAGAACTTTCTAGTCCAAAATGTTTACATTATAAAAAATTTCCAGAATTAATTATCTAAACATTCAGACTGAGAAATTAGAAAAATAATATTAGGAGGAAATAGCACAAAGAAAACAAGAATAAATCTGAGAGCAGAAATTAATATCACAGAAATAAATATACAACAAAAATTATATATCAATCAAAACTTTGGTTTCTAGAAAAAAAATCAAAATTCACTCTTTTTTTTCTTTTTTGAGACAATGTCTTGTTCTATTACCCAGGCTGGAGTGCAGTGGCTTTGTTACCTCAGATTCCTTAATTCAAACAACTCTCCTACCTCAGCTTCCTGAGTAACTGAGACTAATGGTGCAAGCCAACATGCCCAGTTAATTTTTCTATTTTTTATAGAGATAGAATCTTGCTCTTGCTCCAGCTGGTTTCCAACTCTTGATCTCAAGCAATCCTCCCACCTTGGCTTCCCAAAGTGCTAAGATTATAGGCATGATCCACTGCTCCAGCCTAAAACAAACTCTTGACAAGGCAATAAAGAACAAGAGGAAGAGAGAAATAAATATAAAAATGATTAAGAATATGAAACTGGTATGAGTACAAATACAAAAATTTTAATATGATAAAATGGTATTATTAGTAAATGTATGCCATTTAATTAAAATTTTCTGGATTCTTTTGTAGAAACATTGAAAGTTAGCAATATCAACATCAAAAACAAAAGGAAATTTGAATAATATTTAATTAAAAGTTAAAAATACTACTAGAAAGAAAACATTAAGCCCAGAATACTTAATAAGTGAGTTTTATCAAATATTGAAGGAAAACTTAATCCTCATTTTTATAAAAATTCTTCAAAGAATAGCAATAGTTGAAGTACAGCTCAATAATGAATTTTGTGAAATAAGCCTATTACTGGTATCAAAATGAACAAAATAATTACTATAAAAATTAGAAGACAATATCATCCATTAATATGCATGCACAATTCTACCTCCAAATAATCCTAGACCAAGCAAGTGATCTGTATTTGAGTTTGAATTATCTCAAAAACGTAAAATTGATTTAATATTTGAAGTGTGAATGATGTAATTTATAAAATTAACAAATTCAATAGAAAAGCCATGATTCTCATTTGGTGAAGGAATGGAAAGGCAATTAGGCACCATTCATAATTTAAAAAATTGAGGAACAATAACAAGACTACAGATTATAAGAAATGTTCTTGTTCTAATAAAGGGCACCCTTTAAAATGATGTAGCAGATTTAATGTAAAGTATGAAAAGCATGTCTTTCAAGACCAAAAATGAAACAAGATTAATAGCTAAAATAACTTCCAAATAAAAAATAAATAAATAAATAAATAAAATAACTTCCATTTAATGAAGTACTGGAGAGGTATGACCCATCACCAAATGTAGAGCAGGAGCAAGCTAGCCATAATTCCTCCCCCATGGAAAAGCCCAATTAAATATACAGCCTGCAGAATGTCACAGCAACGCTCTAGAGCCCAAATATAAGTATGAGACTGTTCCTAAGGCCATAGAAAAGTGAAAAACTACAGATGGAAAATAATGAGACATTAAATCTGTGACACCTTTCCTTCATAAGCCAGGCACTAAGTATTTGGAAAATGTCCCCCAACTCACAGTTACTACAGTAGAAAAAGTGAGATTGAGATGGAAAACTGGCTTTCAAACATTTTAGAGTTCCCTGGCAAGAGACTGCTTCAATTCACATGAAACATTAAGAGCACCTAAAGAAAAAATATTATTTGAGGACAGAGGCAATGGTGGGTGGTGGGGGATGGGGACCTCTCATACCTTGAAAATGCAATGCTAAAGATGAGGATCACCTGAGCTTATATCACCATCTAGTGCTGAAAAGGAGACAGTGACCTAGCAAAAAAGATACTCAACAGGTAAAATTGCACAGAAATCCCTAAGGGAACATATGCGAGGAAGGAAGGAAAAAAGGAAGGAAGGAAGGAAGGGAGGGAGGGAGGGAGGGAGACTGGAATAAATTTTTCAATGTGAAGACATAAGCATATACCCACAAAAAAAAAAAAATAGCAAAATTAGAATTAGAATTAGTTTTGAAAGTATATTACTTGGAACATTAATTTTTAATTCAAATTCTTAATATGTTGTTTATATTATTGCATCCTCATTTATAAGTGAAGTATGTTTGTAATTTCCCTTTATAATAATATATTTTTTCCAATTTTAATATCAGGTATATTCAGATGAAGTAGAATGATTTTGAAGTATTTCTTCTTTTTATATTGTCTATAAGATTTGGCATGATCTGTTTTTGAAAATTATCTTCTATTTTTATTTATAAATATTAGTTGTCTATTTTTTGAGACTTTGGGAAAAAAAAAAAAAGAAGTTAACTGATGACTCCATACTGAACCTCGGAGGCAAAGTATTCTATGATAGACATACTCTACTCTGACAATGTGAATGTTACTTTTTTTGCATTATTATTATTATTACTGCTTAATGTTTCATTGCAGCAATCGTCTGATTTCTTTTCTGAATATATTTATCTTCATTCGTTCTTTACGAGGTTTTTGTTTCAGGTCCTTATGTTAAAGATTGTTATTGTTATTAAATGTTAAGCCTTTTTAATTTTGTGAAGGCAAAGAGTGGAAACCAAATAAACACATGCATATATAGAGAAAATAAAAAATAATAATAGCAAACAAGGAACCATGACCTCCTCAAATAAACAAAGCAAGGAGTCAGTGACTGACTTAATGAGACTGATGGATGAGCTTCCTGATTAAGAATTCAAAATAGCAGTTTTAAGAAAACTCAGGGGAAGAAGATGGCGCTCACCAGCTTTTTACCTGCACCTACTCAGCTGTCTCAGGACCAGCTTGAGGCTGAAGAAAAAGCAAGATCCCAGAGATCACGGCAGACCTCACTGGTCTCTTCCCGAAGAGAACCTCCCCCATACGGATACCGGAAAGGCTGGATACCTCGGTTATTAGAGGATTTTGGAGATGGAGGTGCTTTTCCAGAAATCCATGTGGCCCAGTATCCATTGGATATGGGACGAAAGAAAAAAATGTCAAATGCTTTGGCCATTCAGGTGGATCCTGAAGGGAAGATTAAGTATGATGCAATTGCCCGACAAGGACAGTCAAAAGACAAGGTCATTTATAGCAAATACACTGACCTGGTTCCAAAGGAGGTTATGAATGCAGATGATCCAGACTTACAGAGACCTGATGAAGACGCTATTAAAGAGATAACAGAAAAGACCAGGGTAGCCTTAGAAAAATCTGTATCACAGAAGGTTGCTGCAGCCATGCCAGTTCGAGCAGCTGATAAACTGGCTCCTGCTCAATATATCCGATATACACCATCTCAACAAGGAGTAGCTTTCAATTCTGGAGCTAAACAGAGGGTTATTCGCATGGTAGAAATGCAGAAAGACCCAATGGAGCCTCCAAGATTCAAGATCAATAAGAAAATTCCTCGAGGACCACCTTCCCCTCCTGCACCTGTCATGCATTCTCCTAGCCGAAAGATGACTGTAAAAGAACAACAAGAGTGGAAGATTCCTCCTTGTATTTCTAACTGGAAAAATGCAAAGGGTTATACAATTCCATTAGACAAACGTCTAGCTGCTGATGGACGAGGACTACAGACGGTACACATAAATGAAAATTTTGCCAAACTGGCTGAAGCTCTCTATATTGCTGATCGGAAGGCTCGTGAAGCTGTGGAAATGCGTGCCCAAGTAGAGAGAAAAATGGCCCAGAAAGAAAAGGAGAAACATGAAGAGAAACTTAGAGAAATGGCCCAGAAAGCCAGAGAGAGGAGAGCTGGGATCAAAACCCATGTGGAAAAAGAGGATGGAGAGGCACGTGAGAGGGATGAAATCCGGCACGATAGACGAAAAGAGAGACAGCATGACCGGAATCTTTCCAGGGCAGCTCCTGATAAGAGGTCAAAACTGCAGAGAAATGAAAATCGGGATATCAGCGAAGTCATTGCTCTTGGTGTGCCCAATCCTCGGACTTCCAGTGAAGTTCAGTATGACCAAAGGCTCTTCAACCAATCCAAGGGCATGGATAGTGGGTTTGCAGGTGGAGAAGATGAAATTTACAATGTTTATGATCAAGCATGGAGAGGTGGTAAAGATATGGCCCAGAGTATTTATAGGCCCAGTAAAAATCTGGACAAGGATATGTATGGTGATGACCTAGAAGCCAGAATAAAGACCAACAGATTTGTTCCGGACAAGGAGTTTTCTGGTTCAGACCGTAGGCAGAGAGGCAGAGAAGGACCAGTTCAGTTTGAGGAAGATCCTTTCGGCTTGGACAAGTTTTTGGAAGAAGCTAAACAGCATGGTGGCTCTAAAAGACCCTCAGATAGCAGCCGCCCCAAGGAACATGAGCATGAAGGCAAGAAAAGGAGGAAGGAGTAGAAACATGTCTCTTCAAAATAAATGAACTATTATCCATAACCCTAATGATGCAATTCTTAAGGGGAACACTTTGTAAATGGTCAGGATAAAAACCAAATCTGGGTGCCAGATCCCAGCACTACTTTTTATTATGGAAGAAAGGGGGGAAATAGAAAAATCTACTTTGAATTAGTTTTTTTAAAGAGTGGGTTGTGTTTGTGCTTCTCCTGCCTTTCGGCATTTATAGAACATACTGCCCCACATATAAAGTTAAGACCACTTTTGTGTGACAGTAGTATGGGGCTAATATTTTGTGTACAAACTGCTTATGAATACAGTTACCCCAACCATGATGAGTAGAAGGACATTCACATATTGGAACTGTCCTGCCAAATGACTTTCCCCCCCTACTGTGCTCTGTTTTAATTTGGAGTGGGGAATGTAAGCTCTTGCTTGGTACAACTATTGTTTCAAATAAAACCATTTAGACAAAAAAAAAAAAAAAAAAAGAAAACTCAGGTAATCTCCCAAGAAGCAAAGAAAATAAATTCACAAATGTATTATTGATGTAATAATAATAATAAGTTATTATTTCAAAGAAATAAATTGATGTAATAATAATAAATTTAACAGAAATCCCAGAACTGGGAAACACATTTGATGAACTGAAATATCTACTAGAGGCTCCCGAAAGACAAATCAATCAGAGGAAAGAGTAGTGTGTGAAAGACAGACATTTGAAAATATATAGTCAGATGAAAAAGAAACAAACAAAAAGAATAAAATGAAAGAAAGATCACCTATAAGACACAGAAAATTAACTTAAAAGACCAAACCTTGGTGTTCAAGAGGGAGCTGAGTAAGATCAAGGGTTAAAGTTTTATTCAAAGAAATAATAATAAAAACCTTTCCAATGCTTGAGAAAAATGTAAATATCAAGGTACAGGAAGGCGAGAGACCACCAAACAGAATCTTATTTAATACATACACACCGGTGATAGAATTTGGCAGCGAACCCATCTTGTCCAGGGCTTTTTGGTGTTGTTGCTGTTGTTTATTACTGTTACTGTTTGGATCTCACTCTTTGTTATTGGTCTGTTCAAGAGTTCTTTTTCTTTCTTTCAAAAGCTTGGGAGATTTTGTGTTTCCAGGAACTTCTCCCTTTCCTCTGTGTTCTCTGTTTTATGCACATAGAAGTTATATAGTACTTATGGATGATTTTTTTTTTTAATTTCTGCATTATCAGTTTGACTGTTACCTTTTTTATTTCTGATTGAGCCTTTTTGGCTCCTTTCTGTTCTTGGTTAATCTAGCAAGAGATTTGTTAATTTTGTTTGCCTTTCAAAGCATAAACTTTTAATTTTGTTAATGCTTTGCATTATTTTTTTTTCCAGTTCATTCAGTTCTGCTCTGGACTTTATTATTTCTTCTCTTTTTCTGGCTTTGGATTTAGTTTGTTCTTTCTTTTCTTCTTTCTCGAGGTATGACGTCAGCTTGTTAATTTGTAATCTTTTTGTGTCTTTGACGTAGGCATTTAAGACTCTAAAATTTCTCCTGAGGATTGTTTTTGCTCTGTGCCCTAGATTTGGATAGCTCATAATCTCTTTGTCATTCATTTCAAAATTTTTTTTGATTTCCATCTTAATTTCTTTCTTGACTTAGGTAATTATTCAGCAGAAGGCTATTAAATTTCCATGACTTTATGTAGAAGTGTTTCTCTTGAGATTAATTTCTAGTTTTATTACACTGTGGTTTGAGAAGACACCTGGTATGTATAGTATGATTTGCTTTTTTTTTTTTTTTTTTTGCAGTTTTGGCCAGGGCTGGGCTTGAACCTGCCACCCCCAGTATATGGGCCCAGCATCCTACTCCTTGAGCCACAGGCAAAGCCCTATGATTTGATTTTTTAGAATTTTTTTGAGACCTGTTTTGTGACCTAAGATATGGCCAGTCTTGTATAATGCCCCATGTGCTTCTGAGAAGAATGTGCAATCAATTCTGTAAATGCTGCTAAGTCCATTTGATTTAGAGTTTGGTTAAAGTCCATTGTTCGTATATTTTATGCTTCGATAATTTGTGAAGCTCTAACATTGGGGTGTTGAGGTCTTTGGAGATTTATTTTTTTTCTTAGCTCTAACAAATTTGTTTTATCTATCTGTGAGCTCCTGTGTTAAATGCATATATATTTAGGACTCTATGTCTTCTTGTTGAATTGTTCTCTTTATCATTATATTATGAGCCACTTTGTCCTTCTTTACATTTATTGACTTAAAGTCAATTTTATCTGATATAAGAGTGGCTACATCTGGTCTCTTTTGATTTCCATTTGCATGGAGTATTTTTTCCCATACTTTCATGTTGAATCTCTGTGCATCCTTGTGGTTTAAATGAGTTTCCTGAAGACCGTGGGTATTTAGGTTGTGTTTTTTTTTCATCATTCAGCCATCATATGTCTTTTGAGAGGAGCTTTTATTCCATTAACATTAATTTCAATTGATAGCATTGATATGTGAGATGCTGGTCTGTTCATTATGTTGTGTTGAGTCATCCCCTATTAGTTTGTTTTATCACTTGTCTGATTGTTTTATAAGTTTTGTGAGTTTAGGGTTTTGTTTTGTTTTGTTTTTAGGTGGATTTACACTTGTGGGTATGCTGATTTGTGTATAGTACTATTCTGAGTATTTCATGCAGGGAAGGTTTAATCATGGCAAATTTGCTAAGTGTTTGCTTGTCTGGAAAAGATTTAATTTTTCCATCAGTGGTGAAACTTAGTTTTGAAGGATACAAAATTCTAGGCTGGCATGTATTATACTTAAGTAAATTGACATTTGGAAAAGAAATTGCCTGAAAAGATGAGAGGAAAGATAAAGCCTCTTTTGACTTCTGAACTGAGACAAGAAATTTAAGAGTGCGTGTGTTTATGAGAAGAGTGATGGTAGGATAAGAGTTATGTTTTAAGAGCCATAGCCCAAGGGTTTATATTAAGAAATCCCTAGAGATGAGGGGGTAGGAGTGGCAAGGAAGGGTCATGAGGTGGTGAGGTATCAAGCAAGCATTTGGGGAAAGGCTTCTTAAAGCACACCTCCCCAGGTGAGAGGCAAACTTGGCCCATCAAAGTACCCTCCAAGAAGCCTCTCCTGAGTCTTATTAATACTTGCCTCTGGGGCTGGGTTCTCTCCTATACATGTTTCCCTTGTGGCCTCAGTCATCCTAGCTTTGGGGACTCTGCCTTAGGGTGGTAAGACTCACTAAAGGGGAGAAAAGGCGCCTAGGTCCAGTTTCCATCTCCCACACATTCACTGAGCCTAGAAAACCAAGGCAGACACTGAATGATGTTCATTTATCACTAGATGAAAGGGTGACCATACTATCTGCACTAATCAAGGATCAGCAAGGTGGGATCAATGACAGGGGTTTTGAAAACAAATACTATTATGTAACCAGATTTTAAAAACCATCTTGTACATTGTCCTCTTGGTTTGATGCTTAAATTCACCCTACAGCAAAGAAATTGGCTAACTACAGCTTTGAAAATATTGGGAAATAAGAAGTTGTCCCATATGTTGCCACAGACTGGCTATGTGTTGGCACATACAATAGAAAGTGGGGATTTCTGGAAAAAAATTTGTTCATGCAATAGAGGCTATGACTAACAGATTCTAATGACATAGAAAGCAATTGAATTCACAGTTCTATGCTTATTGTTCCAGATATTATCAACAGCAGAGAAATATGCAAAAATTAATGAAGTACGTTTACTCTCAAAGATCTTAACAATTTAAGAAAAAGAAGGATGTGGTTTTAAAAAAAGTAATTCACTATGCTAAACGTAAATGTTATGAGGACATAGAAGAAGGAATAAATAACATTTTCTGGAGGAGTTAGAAAAGATTTCTCTAAAAAGTTAGCATTTGGCCTGGTTTTGACGGATGAGAAGCAGTTCCCAGATGGAGAAAAGAACAATGTGAACCAGAAGCAAATTTTCAGGATGGGCAAAGGTACCAGAAATGGGACAAAGCAAGGATTTCTGTGTTAATATATTTGTGTCAATTGGAGAGGTGAATGTACAGTCTCTGCAGAATAAAAGAGATTCAAGAAGGCTCTTAAATACTAATTGCTTTGAGTGAATTTAGTATTCTAAATTACCAAATCCAAAAGTTTATTTCTCCTACAGAGCATTTAGGTTTTGAAGGAATGTTAGAAGTTTAGTGGGTGGTTTGAGTTGGAAGGAAAATGGTTTAAATTAATTAGTTTGATTAAATAATACATTATTGAATGCTTTTAATGTGACAGCCATTATGGCAAGCATTAGCATGATGAAAATACCTTCTGGGGGCAAGACATGATTGCATGGCTTTACCTAACAAATGCAGTCAGTGTAACCTGGCTTATTGTACCCTCTATGAATCCCCAACAATTAAAAAAAAAAAAGAAATTATTTATTAAATAATATTGAATTTTTTGTAAAAATAACATAAAATTAACACTGGGGAAAAAAAAAAAGAAAAGAAGCAAGAGACTGTGGTTTTTCAGTATGAGTGGAACTGGATAGCCCTCCTCAAATGCAGTGTGATCTGCATAGGGTTTAGATCATAGGTGTGACTGATAGTGGCTACCATTTTTTGAATTTAAAGTTATTGCATGTTTTTTGTTGTTCTTTTCATTTCTTTCTTTCTTTTTTTTTTTTGCATCTGCTTCGCATTTTGCTTAAGAATAATTAGAATGAGACATGATTGCAAGAGGGACTTTACCTAACAATTGCAATCAGTGTAACCTGGCTTATTGTACCCTCAATGAATCCCCAACAATAAAAAAAAAAAAAGAATAATTAGAATGGGTGATAATACTTTACATCTGAAATTTTCCCAAGCAAGCTATGTATTCCTCACCTGTACTTATAAATTTGGTTTTTTGAAAATACAGAATTTATACTTACTTACACTTTATCACATTTATTTTTGAATATGCATTTTTACAAGAAATACATTAATCACCCCTCTCATCTTTTTATATCAGCACATCCACAAGGCAAATTCAACCCTTCATTTCTGAGCTTAAGGTCAGAATGTTAAATTTCAGTTATTTTTTAAAAAATCTATATATGACAATATCACTCCTTTATCAAAAATTTTTCAGTGATGTCCCACAATCTATTTAAATGAGGTCTCAAATTATTAGGTGACTTTCCAAGTGACTTACCATACAGGGAAATGTGTTTCCCTAACTCAGGCTGCCTGCTGCCCAGGAATTTCTTCTTGGCCTGAAATAGTTGTTTTCCTCTATCATCCAGTGAATTCTTACCCTTCTGGGAAAATTTAGCTCAAGGCTTCCACTAATTGTCCTTTTTCATTTATCTTGGTATGAGACCTGGGCCCTGTTTTTGGCAGTCTGCAGTGTCTTGACTTCACCAGTAGTGTTAAGACGACTGATTGATGTCCTGATTCCCCACAAGGTTGTGAGCATTCTGGTGGCAGAAGCTGTACTTTGTTGAATTTGGTATTCCTTTTGCCTGACTCATATATATTCAGTAAATGTTTATAGGTGAACTAAACATTAAGAAAAGACTTAGTACTACATTAATCTTATGCAATATTTATAATTTCAGATTTGACTAAAGGAAAGACTATTTCCTGGGGAGCGGGGACAGAATTTGGGTGGAAAGTCACATAGTATAGAAATAAACAACACAAAGTACATAAATTTAAATTTTGTTGCCATGAAATAGTGTCTAAACAAAATGGAAAAGTGTCATGACCTCTTTATTCTACTTCTGAGTTTTCTCATCTGTAAAGTAGACATAACAATGGTACTATCTCATTGGACTATAAAAATGAAATAAGATATTGAATGCAAAACACTTGCAAAAATGATGCATAGTAAGTACTAATAGGAGGTAGCTATTGTTATTTTTAGGGTAGTATTAATACTAGTAACAGCAATAGTAAAAATTAAAATGTTGCCTTTAAGTTAGGAGAAAGAGAAATGAAGTTCTGATTTGGATTTAACAATCTTTGCAACCTGTTTTTTTTTTCTTTCTTTATCTCAGCCTCTCATGGAACGACACAACCACTCAATCCTGGCTGAATTTGTGTTCCTGGGCTTCCCCAGTGTGAGACACATCAGGGGCTGGCTCTTTGTCCTGTTGCTGTTGGTATACCTATCCACCATATGCGGTAACATGCTCATATTCTTAGTCATACGACTGGATGCGGCCCTCCACACACCCATGTACCACTTTGTCAGTGTCCTCTCCTTTCTAGAGTTGTGGTATACAGCCACAACCATCCCCAAGATGCTAGCTAATCTTCTCAGTGAGAAGAGGACCATTTCTTTTGCAGGATGCCTTCTTCAGACCTATTTCTTCCACTCTCTGGGGGCCTCTGAATGCTACCTTCTTACAGCCATGGCCTATGACCGTTACCTGGCCATCTGCCAGCCCCTCCACTATCCTGCAATTATGACTGCTACACTGTGTGCCAAGATGGCTGTAGGATGTTGGACTTGTGGTTTCCTGTGTCCCATTTCTGAGGTCATCTTGGTTTCCCAGCTCCCTTTCTGTGGCTACAATGAAATCCAACACATCTTCTGTGACTTTCCACCTCTGCTGAGCTTGGCCTGCAAGGACACATCCACTAATATTGTGGTGGACTTTGCCATCAATGCCTTCATCATCCTTCTCACCTTCCTCTTTATCATGGTTTCTTATGGAAGAATCGTTGGGGCTGTACTGAAGATCAAAACAGCAGCAGGAAGAAAGAAGGCCTTTTCCACATGTGCCTCACATCTCATTGTGGTCCTCATCTTCTTCGGGAGCATCATCTTCATGTATGTGCGGTTAAGGAAGAGCTATTCACTGACTCTCGATTGGATGCTTGCTGTTGTTTACTCTGTGCTGACACCACTGGTCAACCCAGTTGTCTACAGTCTTCGTAACAAGGAACTCATTAAGGCCATCAAAAGGACCTTCCGGAAGGGGAGGAAGGCTAGTCCTATTCACCACTGACTTTCTTCCAAGGTCCTTCCTCCACCTCCTTGTTGACTTCATAAAAGTTCTACTTACTTTCGGCCTGGTCTTGGTTTGGTGGCAGGCTGCTTCTAGTCTGCCATTGTATCCCCAACCCTTTTACTTTTAATTTATCTAAGTTTTTATTTAAAGTGGATTTTATAGACAACATAATATGTGTTCATAGAATTTCTGACCAATCTGAAAAGCTTTCTTTTTAATTGGTATATTTAGACTATTTCTATTTAATGTAAGTACTAATACATTTAGATTGAACTCTATCATTTAGATAGCTACTTTCTCCTTGTTCCATTTGTTTTTTTACTTTTAATTTGACATCTTCTTCTGATTTATTTTTGGTTTAGTAATTTTTGACTCCATTTTATCTCCAATATTGATCTATCATTTATGCCACCTTCAAAGATTTATTTAGTCTAACTTAGGTACAACAATATCTGTAATTAACTAGAAATTGCTTTGTTGATAATATACCACTTCATGTGTAGCACAAGGGAAAAATACGATAATGTATTTACGTATTAAGGTTTATAGGTATCTATTTATTGCAAGAGAACAGGTCCTAGCTGATCTTGGCTGACCCAGCTCTCCTCCTCTCCATTTTCACTTTTCTTAGTGTACTGAGAATGCAACATTCTAGGATTAGATTGCTCATCCTAAGTGCTGCGATGTCAGTGATCCAGGCTGCCTTAGCTTGTATAAATTTAGGGAAGGGTGCTCTTTTGGTTAACCAACTGGGATGCAATATGGACATGTATAGTGAGACTCCATCCACTCTGGGCAACTTTCCCAAGCCTTGGAAATGTGCTTATCATAGATCCTAGGCCTCCATTTATCTTGTACGTCTGTCTGTGAATAACCAATCTAGATATCCTGATTTGTTGTGTGACTGTTCTGTCTCTCTAAACTCATACACTTGGTAGAGAACTTCACAACTCTATGTCTGTCTTCAATACCACTTTCTTCTTGCTTTGGCCACACTATTTTACCCTATATATTTTTATACTTACAATGAACACACAGTATATTGTTACTGTTTTTCCTATAAACAATCAGTTATATTATTGTAAATGGATGGGAGTAAAAGACATTGCAGGGTGATGAGAGGTTAGTGAGTACTGAGGAAGGTGATGGAGCTGTGTGTTGAAGAGATGTGACGCTGTAAGAGAGCTAGCAGCTATGTGCAAGGTCCTACTGATACCAGTTCTTGAGAGCTCATTGCTAAATTATATGGAATTTTGTAAACTAGTACCTTGAAATCAGATGTGGTAAGAGAATTAACAGTATGTAAATCAGCAAATGCTACAAATCAGGGCCTTTTCTCAAGAGGAGGTTATGTCAAAGATAAACAAAGCCAGACACCAGTTAAAGTGGTAAGGAATAAGGAAGAGGGTCCACTGTAGGATAATATTTAGAAATAAACTTATCCTACATCAAGCACACAAAGTAAATTCAGTGTGAGTTTAAAATGACATGCTTTTCTTCCAGAGGCTTAAGACGCTTGGACCCCCCTGGATTACTCACAGAGTTGGGTTTTTTTGGAATTGTAAAAATTCCTTAGGCCTTTTCTCTGAAGCAGTACACCCCGTGAAGCCTGAGATCCAAGGGCATGCCACCCTTCCTCAGAGATACGGGCCAGAGGGTTGACATATGTTAACAGCATATTGTCAGAGGTCTATAGGTGCTCTGCCCTGAAGGAAGGTCACAGTCATTACTTCATACTGAGTAAACTGAGTGAATGCTTGAAGATATTATTCTATTAACTCTGTTCCCCTATAGCTGTTTTCGTCTTTGTGCCCTGCTCGGAAAACTAGTCACTGTTTAGAGGAAGAGATTTACTACACAAGTGGTTACATTGATATGAGAAATATTCAGAGATCTAAAAATAGATCTGCCATTCAATCCTGTAATTCCTCTGCTGGGCATATACCCAGAAGACCAAAAATCACAACTTAACAAAGATATTTGTACCAGAATGTTTATTGCAGCCCAATTCATAATAGCTAAGTCATGGAAAAAGCCCAAGTGCCCATCGATCCACGAATGGATTAATAAATTGTGGTATATGTATACCATGGAATACTATGCAGCCTTAAAGAAAGATGGAGACTTTACCTCTTTCATGTTTACATGGATGGAGCTGGAACATATTCTTTTTAGTAAAGTATCCCAAGAATGGAAGAAAAAATACCCAATGTACACAGCCCTACTATGAAACTAATTTGGGACTCTCACATGAAAGCTATAACCCAGCTACAACTTAACAATAGGGGGAAGTGGGAAAGGGGGGGGTGGGTAGAGGGAGGGGAATCGGTGGGATCACACCTGTGGTGCATATTATAGGGGTATTTGCGAAACTTGGTAAATGTAGAATGTAAATGTTTTGGCACAGTAACTGAGATAACGCCGGAAAGGCTATGTTAACCACTATGATAAAAATGTGTCAAATGGTTTATGAAGTGAGTGTATGATGCCCCATAATCATATCATTGTATACAGTTATGATTTAATAAAAAAATTAAAAAAAAAAAAGAGAAATATTTCCTTTCAAGTTAAAATTCAGCTAATAGATAATGGATTAGGTGTGTACGTGACTGGAAGAGTATAAAACTTAAACTTGGAATAAAGAACTTTGCTATATGCCATCCCACGGTGTATAGTCTGTTTCTTGACTTAATAATTACAGGAGCGAGTTTACACCTACAGCAAAGCTGCTGCTCGTTCACATCTCCGTTCACGCAACAGTCCACCCTGTGCTGAACTCAACTTTTATCTGCATGGGAGGTAGCTGAGTATTTTAAAGAGAGAATGAGTATAGAGAGGGGGAAAATAGGGGACTCACCAGAGTCAAGAGTAGAGAATTACAAAGGGTTGGTCAAGATAAATGCAACTAGGCCAGCTACATCTGCTAGCTAGCAATTATTTAATTTGTATTCTATC
Organism: Nycticebus coucang; assembly: GCF_027406575.1. Lineage (NCBI taxonomy): Eukaryota > Metazoa > Chordata > Mammalia > Primates > Lorisidae > Nycticebus > Nycticebus coucang. Next base: position 102,283,623 of record NC_069789.1, read on the forward strand.
CTCCCGCAGAGTGGAAAACAGAAGCCCTATTATATGTGATGATTATATTGCAAAAGATGGCTTTCACATGGCTTGAGAAAGACACTCCTGAGTTGTAAGAAATTCATATACATCTCAAGAGGATAAAAGAAAGCTCCACAATTGCTAGCCATTTTTAGTAACTGCTCTAATAAAACATGGTTAGCTGCCAGTTGGCTAGAATAAACCATAAATTATTCTGGTAGCCCTGGACTTTCTCCAGTAGGCACTGGGGAGGAATTACAATCATCTTAAGAATGTGACCCTGAACTATTAAAAACTATGTCAGTGTTCGTTTAAATCTTTTAACGCATCTGTGTTGTGAGGCAGAAGGTGGTTGGAATCATTTTTGCTGACAGTCTACAGTTTTTATAGACCAAATTTGAAGTTTAGTCAAGAAATGGCTTCAGAGACACATGGCTAGAGTTTGACTAGGGAGAGAATTTTTGTTAGGGAAAATCCAGCTATTAACATTTACCCCTACACGAGTAGATATAGGGCATCATTTGAGAGGATATAGCAGAATTGGTGGAGATCTTTTAAGGTTAAAGGGTAGTCTAGTCTACAGAAAAGAAATTATTGAAAATAAAATAGAAAAGGGTAGAAAATTTAACTAAAAAAAAGATGGTGGTTATTTAGTGCATAACTGCCTTATAAAGATTTAGGCAACCCGAAGAAATCTGTAGTCATTACATAAATTATTAGTTAAAATATAGAACAATCAAAGTAAAAATAATAGTGATGCAAAAATTAAATTATTAGTCAAAAATCTATCACCACACACAACCAAATTCTTGCAACTCAGTTTCAAAAAAAGAAAATCTTGAAGGAAGAGATTAAAAAACAGAGAAGAAAAATCAGGCATGGAAGTGTGAAAGTGAAAAAAATATTCAGACCTCCTCACAGTACATATTATAGTTAGTAAGTACATTTTCGACATTTATCAGTACATTTGATTATTACTTTCATAGGTGAAAAGTAATATTTTCTTTATACTTCTAAAAACGTTTAACTGATAATAATTATACATATTCATAAAGTATAATACAATGCTTTAATACATAAAATATAGTGGAAATGATCAAATTAGGCTAATTAACATATTCATTGCCTCACATACAGTACTAATCATTTCTTTGTGGTGAGAATATTTAAAATCCACTCTTTTGGCTACGCTGCAATCAAACATTCTAGGAGGTGGCTAATGTCACGTAAATAGTTGGAAGAACAGCTAAGATTGAAGCCCAAGATTGTGAAGCAGGGCTCTTTCCAAAGAAAGATAACACTGCACAAAATAGGAAACTGCAGTGTGTAAGAGAAGATAAAACCACTGTAGACATGAGCCACAGACAAGAACAGGAGCCTGCCCCCATGGTAGTTATGTCCTCTGCCTGTGCCTGTCCTCAGCCTTCTGGGGTCCAAGAATTCCAGTCACATTTTAGAAAAGGTCCTATCATAATTGGAAGGCATATACAGGGTGCCCATAAAGTTCATGTGCAATTTTAAAACAGTGTGCAATTTAAGATTATACATGAACTTTATCGCCACCCTATATTACTCTATATGCATTCTCTCAAGTCACATAATACCCATTTGAACCCAAAGTTCCCACACCGGTTATTGTTTATTTTACTGAAGAAAATTATTGCCTTGAGAGATACTCAATTCCAACTTGGACTGGTAGTGAACTAATAGGTAATGAGGACCTTATTGAACTTGCTGTAAGTCAGTTCCCTTCCTGAGAGAGCACTTTAGTGACCCCAGGAGATCTGCTCAGATGGCCCAGGGGCTTCTGCCTTTGTAAAGGCCCTATAAAGAATCCAGGTCATGGGAGAAGAATGTTTTATGGCTTGACTTCCTCCCACAGCTTCCATCAAAGTGCTAAACTTCAGCAAGAAGCAAGAAGTGAGCAGGGAGTTATCTTTCATCTCCAGACACTAAGCAGGGGCTGTACTCCCAAGTCAAGCCTGGGCAGAGCTCTCCCCAGCACCAAGCTCTGGGTAAGGGCCTTGTCAGGCAGGTGTTGTCATCCTCACATTCTTTTCTAGTATGAGCTCTGGACAGAGACTTGGAGCATTCAGAGATAAGGAGAATTTTTTTAAAAATGAGGGTCCACAGACTACATCATTCAAAATACAAAAACTATGTTTTTTTTTTTTCTTTTACAAAAAGATATTCTTTTCAAATGCTATAGTGAAAATTCTAGGTTCTAAATTCTCATGTTGATGATGCTTTTAACTAACTGTGTTACCTTGAGCAAGTCATCTCTCCTTTCTGGGTCCCATTTCCTTATTTTACAAAATGAAGACATTGAATAAGGTGATCTCTGAAGTTATGTCGCCCTCCTCACCTTATTCAAAGAATATGTATAAATCATAATATAATCCTTGGAATGGGAATCTTTAATTCTATAGATTTCACTAAGCAGGACAATTGGGTTACAGAATGGATTGTGCAGGCTCAAAATGAGTTGTGTTAATCAGGGAAAGACATTTTAAGTTTAATTATTAATAGAGTGGATATTCTAAATCAGGCTGCTGACTGGAGCTGCAGGGAGGGATGGAATTGAACCAGCTTCTCCAAGCATTTCCTGGGTGGACTTTCCTCTGCAGGTAACCTAGGGAAGGCAATAGAACTTTGATGGCTGCCTTCCTGTTAGGACATCTGTGGCTCAACTTACTTCCCTGTCCATCTATGCTTCACATTCTAGGGACCTGAATGGTGAGCAATGTACACAGGCAACTGGAGCCAGGTGACAGAATTTGTCATCTTGGGTTTTCCCCATCTCCAGGGTGTCCAGACATACCTCTTTATCTTGCTACTTCTCATTTACCTCACTACCGTATGGGGAAATCTGCTGATATTCCTGGTGATCCGCCTGGACTCCCGGCTCCACACACCCATGTACCACTTTGTTGGTACACTCTCCTTCTTGGAGCTTGGCTACACAGCTGCCACCATCCCCAAGATGCTGGCAAACTTGCTCAGTGAAAAGAAGACCATTTCCTTCTCTGGCTGTCTCCTGCAGATCTATTTCTTTCACTCCCTTGGAGCCACTGAGTGCTATCTCCTGACAGCCATGGCTTATGATAGGTACTTAGCCATCTGCCGGCCTCTGCACTACCCCACCCTCATGACCCCAGCACTGTGTGCCAAGATTGCTGTTGGCTGTTGGCTGGCAGGCTTGGCTGGGCCAGTGGCTGAAATTTCCTTGGTCTCGCGCCTCCCATTCTGTGGCCCCAATCGCATTCAGCACATCTTTTGTGACTTCCCTCCGGTTCTGAGCTTGGCCTGCACTGATACATCTATCAACATCTTAGTGGATTTTGTTATAAATTCCTGCAAGATCTTGGCCACGTTCCTGCTTATCCTCAGCTCCTACGTGCACATTATCCACGCAGTCCTCCGCACGCCTTCGGCCGCGGGCAGGAGGAAGGCCTTCTCCACATGCGCCTCCCACCTGGCCGTAGTCATCACCTTCTACGCGAGCATCCTCTTCATGTACGTGCGTCTGAAGAAGACCTACTCGCTGGACCATGACCGTGCCCTGGCAGTGGTCTACTCAGTGCTTGTCCCCTTCCTCAACCCCTTCATCTACAGCCTGCGCAACAAGGACATCAAGGAGGCGGTGAGAAGGCAGCTGAAGAGAGCTGGGGTGCTGGGGTGAGCTGAGGCAGCTGCCCCGAGAAGGCCAAGGCTGGGCTGAGGGCGTGGGGACACTAAGGGTCAGCTGCAGCAGAGATGATACACAAGCATTTGGCCCTTTTCTGCCCTGAAAGGTGCAGCCTGGCTTTCGGGGCTTCAGCTTCCAGCAGCTTCTGCCGGAGCCACACTCAACTTTAGGATGAGAGACTAGAGAGGGGCGCTTTCTCTCGACATGGTGTGATGCGGGGATTTTAAAGCCCCAGAGATTTATGCACTATACTTAGGATTTGGGTCAAAACTGTGTTTTACCTATTATATGTATATATATTTTTCAAATTTACTGGACTTCACATAAATATATTTTGTCATGTCCTATGCAAGAATATGCATTAAATAAAACTTAGACGATGTAATAAATGATTTTTTATGTACCAATTGTAATCACTTTATGTGGAAAAGACTGGTATAGCATAGATAAAAGTATGATTTTTATAATCACACATATACTGGATATAAATCCTGTTTCGTTTGGTCACTTGTTAATCACATAATTCTTGGAAAGTAATTTAGCCTCCCTGAGTCTTAATTCCATCATTTGATAACAATGCTTTCTTGAAGATTGTTCTGAGAATTAGTGATAAGATTTGTAAGCTACAATATGCAGTGTCTGGCATATAGGATGACAGAAAAAAAAAAGTTGCACTTATTTTCATTTATTTTATTCTGCCCATACCTCTCATCACTACTCTTAGACTTAGAACAATATCCAGTAAAATATAAATAAACAAAAATACTTCCTAGGTACTTTTCCCCAAAGGAAAAAAGAAATAAACCAGCTGTCGGGAAGATTTGTGAGAAGTGGGTAATGGTCACTTTTGGTTTTGACAAGTCCCAGATGCATCTCTTAATAGTCCTGCTATCTGGGCTCAGTATAAAGTATGAAAGTATAGAAGTTGAGTTTGTAGCAGGAAGTAACATTATTATCTTAGTTCAGCTCCTTTGAATTCTGCCTCTGTCTAGCTGGCAAATCCTCCATCCTTCATTCCTTCTCTTTTTTGCTGACTTAGGCTTATGTACAAGCATGTGTACTGCTTGTCATTGACATCAAAGACAAAACCCTTTCTCTCTGTTTCTTTTGCTTTTGCAAGCAGCCTGTTAGTGAATTGATCTACTAGCCAACAACAAATCTTGGAAAGTCAACACGTAATTTGCAGAGTCCTATGCTAAGTGTCTGACATTCAAAAGGATGAGGAAATCTTTTTTCTGCTATTTGTGTCCCCTTACTATCGGGAAATGTGGGGCAAACAACATGACATTAACTGTAATAAAAACAAAAGATAGAAAAAAAGTCATATCAAAATAAGGGTTGTTATTGGTTCTGACATCAGTGCCAGGGATATTAGAAGTAAGAATCTTTCTTGAAGATTGCAGTTATTTGGAGGGGAGTTAAGAAGCAGCAGGCAACAGTGTTAAAAGTAATCATTTCTGGACTTTAGTGTTAAAGATTAAGGATGTCCTTGTGAAAATAATCAATGTGCAGAGTTGAGAGAGAGAAGAGGATAGAAAACAGCATACATTCAAAGAGATGGAAAACATAAGAAACAAACTTTGGAACATATACAGGAAGTGAAATAGCCTAAATACTGGGAACAATGAGACTGGTTGGATTATCACATCTCATGGGAAGGAAAACAGTAAACTCAATGGATACTGACATTATTATTCTTAACAGCAATAATGATTCATTAGACACAGAGGCCTCCAAAGGCCAAGACCACTTATATGACAGTCAGTCAATGAATCCTGTGCACCTTCCCTCCCTAAGAGAGAGCCTGATGCTGAGTTACTACTCAGACTTTAAAAAAATAAGACTTGAAGACTGAAGGATAAACCCTTTCACTCCTTTAAATAAGATAATTAGTGATCATTTTTACCCACTGAATATCCTAATTGCTTTGGAACTCTTCTTAGGTTTAGTCATTAGGATGCAAGTTTTGTGAAATAGGTTCAAGATAATGGTCAATAAGAAGAACCTGGTTCTGTGACCTGATAATTACATTCCTGCCCTGGATTCCTAACAAATAATTCTGTGTACTTTGACTAGTTATTTCAATTGTATGTTTCATGTTTCCTATTTGATAAGAAGGTTAAAATTAATTTTGGAGAATTGTTATGATGCAGTGATGGGGGGGGAAGATGGAGGACAAAAAGGATCATTCACCTGAGCTCTCCTAGAATAACTGTGGAAAAAGAGAGAACCCAGCCATACCTGGTGTGGGGAGCTTACCTGGAGTCATAGCTCAGGGAGGTAGGAGGTAGGAAGATGGAAACAGTGTATGATTCAAATATGTGGAAATCTGATGAATTAGGCAAGCGATTGCAACCCACTGGAATCAGCTGGAGCCCCGCAGATGTCCAGGACAGAAAGAAACCTTTCTGGAGTTTTTAGTTTGGTGGGGGGAGCTGCACATTGAGTGGAAAGCTCAGAAGATTGGGTAGACTCAAACAGTATGCAGGAACCAGATTTGAACACCAGTTGGAGTGGATTTGCCATAGGTTTGGTGGCCAGCTAGGTAACCATAGGTGGCTAGGTTTTTGCCATTATGGGAAGGTTATGAGAAGATCTTAGCTGGGGCCTAAAGCATAGCTGTCTTAATTCCACCTGCTAGAATCAGAATTCCATTCTTGGGACAGGCTTGGAGACTCCCACACCCCATGAGAACTAGAGTTGAGGACACCGTGAGACCTGACCTGAAGGATTCTTGTGAGCTTTAAGATCCCAACCCAGCAGGGTCTGAATGCTGAGGAAACAATCAGGTGATCACCAGGGGCAACTATTAGGATTAAGGACCATACAGGTTGCTGGCTGTGTCCTCTGTCTACTAAAAAAAAAAAAAAAAACACAGCACCCCTAGTGTCCTGGTGACATATTGAAACACACTGTCATCAAGAGCAAGGACTCCTGTTTTTTTTTTTTTATTTTTGGCCATGAGGAAGAATTTGGCTCTGCTCAGGCTGAGGCCACTTTAAGACCTAAACTCTGAGACAAGGTAATTTGAAGCCAAAGAGGAGGAAGAAAGAAAGAAAAGGACAAGAATGGGAACAAGAAGAAAGAACACTTGAGGAGGAACCAAAAGAAAAATTCAAGCAACATGAAAACAGAGCTACTCCCCCAACTGACCATAAGGCAGCTATTGCAGAAGACCACCTATAAAGAATTAATGGATTTGACAGAAAGGGAATTTAAAATGTGGATAATATAGACAATAAAAGGCATGGTGGAGAAAATGGAGACAGAAACAAAAGTCAGATGAGAGATATATAGAACATAGAAAGGATATGGTGGAGCTTAAGGAAATGAAGGAGACAATCAGGGAATGTAAAGGTGCAGTAGGAAGTATCAAAAATAGGTTAGACCATGAAGAAATAAAAACCTTAGAGGTAGAGGATAAAGTTTTTTTTTTTTTTTGTAGAGACAGAGTCTCACCTTACCGCCTTCAGTAGAGTGCCATGATGTACACAGGACTCACAGCAACCTCTAGCTCTTGGGCTTCCGGGATTCTCCTGCCTCAGCCTCCCAAGCAGCTGGGATTACAGGCGCCCGCCACAACGCCCGGCTATTTTTTGGTTGCAGTTTAGCCGGGGCTGGGTTTGAACCCGCCACCCTCGGTATATGGGGCTGGCGCCTTACTCACTGAGCCACAGGCACCACCCTTTTTTTTTTTTTTTTTTTGAGTTAATCTAGGTAGTTGAAGAAGCAGAAAAAAAAAAAAAAAAAAACACAGAAAGAAAGCAGAATAGACGCCTAGGGAATTAACCAGCCTCCATCAAGCATTTAAACACATGAATTTCAGGGATCCCTGAAGGGGAAGAAGATTGTGCTAAAGGAATGAAAGCCCTACCATAAATGGGCTACCAATACTGAAAGCAGCCAACTGAACTATAGTGGCAGAGCCATTCCTAACGTCAACATTCTTAAACAAAACAATTTTCAGCCTAGTGTTCTGTATCCTGTTAAACTAAGCTTCAAAACTGATAGAGAAATCAAATCTTTTGCACATATACAAGCACTCAGGAAATTTGCCAGAACAAGAACAGCTCTACAGAAATACTAAGACCTATTCACAAGACTGACCATCATAATGGACCACCAGCAAAGTAAACACCCAGAAGCTAAAGGTCAAAACTTAGCTTCTACAACAGCACAAAGGCTAATCTACAAAACAGACTTTCAGAAAATAAGATGAACAGAACTCCACCACACCTATCAATTCTCTCAATAAATGTCAATGGACTAAATTGACCACTGAAGAGACACAGCTTGGATGATTAGATGAAAAAAACACAAACCATCCATATTCTGTCTGCAGGAAACACACCTATCCTTGAAGGACAAATCAAGACTCAGAGTTAAGGGATTGGAAACAGTATGTCAAGCAAATGGAAATAAGAGGAAATGAGAGGTTGCAATCTTATTTTCAGATACAAGTGGATTTAAAGCACCTAAACTTAAGAAATACAAAAATGGTCACTTTATATTGGTCAAAGGAACAATACAAGAACATATGTCAATGTTAAATATCTATACACCCAACTTAAATGCTCCCAGATTCATAAAATAGACCTTGATGGGTCTGATCAATATAATATCCCATAATGTCATAATAGCCAGGGACTTTAATACCCCTCTGACAGAATTGAACAGATCTTCTATACAGAAACTAAACAAAGATACAAGGGTCTTAAATGTGACCCTAGAACAAATGGAATTAATAGACATATACAGAACATACCATCCTAATGCTAAAGAATATACATTTTTGTCATTGGCCCATTGTACATACTCCAAAATCAATCACATTATAGGATACAAATCAAACCTCAGAAAAATTAGAAGAATAGAAATTATACCTTGTGTCATCTTACAGCACAAGGCAATAAAGGTGGAATCAATTCCAATGAAAACATTCATCCGCACACAAAGACTTGAAAATTAAACAACCTTATGTTGTGTGAGAGTTGGATTCAGGAAGAGATAAAAGAGGAAATTGTTATATTCTGCAAACATAAAAACAATGAAGACATAAGTTACCAAAACCTGTGAGATATAGCAAAAGCAGTCTTAAGAGGGAAATTTATCACATTAGATGCCTACATTTAAAAAACAGAAAGAGAGCACATCAACAAACTCACAAACCATCATTTGGAATTGGAAAAAGAAGAACAATCTAATACGGAAGAAGAAAAGAAATGCCAAAATTAAATCAGAGATTAAAGAACTTGAAATCAAAAGAATCATTTGAAAAATTAAAAAAACAAAAAGTTGATTTTTTGAAAAAATAAATGAAATTGATAAACCTTTGGCCAATTAACTAGAAAAAGAAAAGTAAAATCTCCAATAACCTCAATCAGAAATGATAAAAGGGGAAATAACAGATGACACAGAAATACAACAGATTATCACTGAGTGCTACAAGAAACTCTATGCTCAGAAATTTGAAAATGTGGAGGAAATGGATCAATACTTGGGATCACACCCTCACCCTAGACTTAATCAAGAAGACATAGATCTCTTGAACAGACCAATTTCAATAACTGAGACTGAAGAAACAATAAAAAATCTCCCAACGAAAAAATGCCCTGGTCCAGATGACTTCGACTAGAATTCTATCAAACCTTCAAAGAAGAGCTTATACCCATGTTGCAGAAATTTTCCTAAAAATTGAGAAGGAAGGAATCTTCCACAACACATTCTATGAGGCAAACATCACCTTGATACCAAAACCAGAAAAAGACCCAAGTGAAAAGGAAAACTTCAGACCAATTTCACTAATGAATATAGATGCAAAAATTCTCAATAAAATCCTAGGCAATAGATTACATATACTCATTTAAGAAATCATACATCATGATCAAGTAGGTTTCATCCAAGGGATGCAAGGCTGGTTTAGCATAAGCAAATCCATAAAGGTAATTCACCATATCAACAGAAGCAAAAACAAAGACCATATGATCCTCTCAATAGATGCAGAAAAAGCATTTGATAAAATTAAGCATCCTTTGCTAATTAGAACACTGAAGAATATAGACATAGGTAGCACATTTCTGAATCTGAATGAAGCCATATATAACAAACCCACAGCTATTATGCTGAATGGAGTAAAACTGAAAGGTTTTCCACTTAGAACTGGAACCAAACAAGGTTGTCTTCTGTTGTCACTGGTATTCATCATAGTGCTGGAAGTTCTAGCCAATACAGTCAAGCAAGAGAAGGAAATAAAGGGCATCCAAATGGGTGCAGAGGAAGTCAAACTCTCACTTTGCTGATGATATTATCTTGCACTTAATGAACCCTAAGGAACCAACCACAAGACTCCTGGAAGTGATAAAAAAAAAAAAAATACACCAATGTCTCAGGATGTAAAGTCAATGTCCACAAATCAGTAACCTTTGTATATGCTAATAACAGTCAAAAGGAGAAACTAATCAAGGATGTAATTCCCTTCATAGTAGCTTCAAAAAAAAAAAAAGAAAGAAAGAAAGAAAAGAAAGAAACAAAAAGAAGTACCTAGGAATAAACATTAACAAAATAGGTAAAGGACCTCTACAAGGAAACTCTAAGAAAAGAAACAGTAGAAGATATAACAAATGGAAGAAGATACCATGTTCATGGCTGGGAAGGATGAAAATGGTCAAAGTGTCTATACTTTCCAAAGCAATCCACAGATTCATTGCAATCCCAGTAAAATACTATCATCATGCTTTCAAGATTTGGAAAAAATCATTTTTCATTTTGTATGGAACCAGAAGAAACCCCATACAGCCAAGGCAATTCTTAGTAACAAAAACAAAGCCAGGAGTATCACCCTATCGGACTTCCAGCAATACTACAAGGCTGTAGTGACAAAAACAGCATGATATTGGCGCAAAGATAGGGACATCGACATTTGGAACAGAATACAAAACCATAAGTTGAAACTAACGTCTTACAGCCACCTGATCTTTGATAAACAAAACAAGAACATACACTGGGGCAAAAAATCTCCATTCAATAAATGGTGCTGGCAGAACCAGATAACCACATGTAAAAGACTGAAATTGGACCAACACTTCACATCACTTACAAAAATTGATTCAACATGGATAAAGATTTAAATCTAAGGCATGAAAAAATAAAAGTCCTTGAAGAAATTGTGGGGAAAACCCTTGAAGGGAGAGTTTGACCTCCTCTGCACCCATTTGGATGCCCCTTATTTCCTTCTCTTGCCTGATTGTATTGGCTACAACTTCCAGCACTAAGATTTTATGAAGAAGACCTCTGTGACAATTGCAACAACAAAAATAAACAAATGGGACTTAATTAAACTGAAAAGCTCTGTAGAACTAAGAGACAACAACCAAAGCAAACAGACAACCTTCAGAATAGGAAAATACATTTGCATATTACGAATCAGACAAAAGCTTGATAACTAGAATCTATAGAGAACTCAAATAAATCAACAACAAAAAATATCCAACAATCCCATGTATCACTGGGTAAGAGACATGAATAGAACCTTATCTAAAGAAGACAGACGAATGGCTAACAAACATTTGAAAAAATGCTCATTGGCCCTAATCATCAGAGAAATGTAAATCAAAGCCATCTTGAGATGTCACCTGACCCCAGTGAGAATGTCCTACATCACAAAGTCTCAAAGCTGCAGATGTTGGTGTGGATGTGGAGAGAAGGGAACATTTTTACATTGTTGGTGGCACTGCAAACTACTACAACGTTTTTGGAAGGAAGTATGGAGAATTCTCAAAGAACTCAAAGTAGATCTCCCATTTGATACTGCAATGCCTTTACTGGGCATTTACCCAAAAGAAAAAAACATTCTTTTATTATAAGGGCATTTGCACTAGACTGTTGATCACAGCTCAATTTACAATTGCTAAAATGTGGAAATAGCCTAAATTCTCACCAACCCAGGATTAGATTAACAAGCTGTGGTATATGTATACATGGATTCTCTTCAGCCATTAAAAAAGATGGAGACTTTACATCTTTTGTATTAACCTGGATGGAGGTGGAACACGTTTTTCTTAGTAAATCATCACAAGAATGGAGAAGCAAGAATCCAATGTTCTCTATTCTAATATGAAGGCAGTAAATGAGCTAATACAAGGGGAGGGGGTTAAGGCAATGAGGGAGTGGAGAGAGGGGAAAAGGGAGAGAGATTGGGGGTCAAGGTATATGGCACACTTCTTAGAGGTGAAACACAATTATAAGAGGGACTTTATCTAATAAATGCAATTAGTGTAAACTAATTCTTTGTACCCTCAATGAATTCCAAACAGTAAAAAACAAAAAAAGGAGGAAAAAAAATAAAGTAGCAGTTACAATGTGAAAAAAAAATTGTTATGATGATAAATAAATACAGCTTATGTAAAGTCCTCAGCATAGATTCAGACATTGCTTTAAAATGTTACCTTTTATTAAAAGAGCACTGGAACTAGAAATAGAGTTAATCATCAACTAATCGTCAGAATTTTGGGGGTAGATTTTTGAGACTTGTAAATCACAGTGCTTCACTTTTACATTTTCTGAATTGTAAATTCTGATAATCCATTAGTTTAAAGAATTACTGACCTAATCCAACCTCATAATTACAGAATAGGAAATTGAAGACCAGAGAAAAAGTGGATCGTCCAAAATGGCATAACTCAGAGGGGCAGAAAAAACAATGTAAATCTGGTCCTTAAATCTAGTCTAACAGTCTTTCCCTAATACCACATCCTGGAATTTCACAGGGGAAAGAACTACTGACTCCTAGGACTCTCTGAGAATTTGTTAGGATTCAGTAAACTTTTGGGGAAAGGAGATTGTGTCATTTAGTTTCTTATACAAGAAATAGATTAAATAAAGTTGTCAATTTACTGGGGAAAGAGAATGCAATAGAGAGCCTGTGGTTAAGTCCCAGCTCTGTCACAAATTGTCCTTGGTAAGTCATTAAAAATATTTTAGTTTTAATTTCAACATTAAAAACTACTTTATATTTGACTTCTTTACCTCAGGGTACTTTAAATTTCAAGTGTATTCATACTTGTGATATTCTTTTAAATAGTAATGTGTAAAGAAATAGAGTGGACTATTACTGCTATTAATTTTTCTGAAACTCCTTTGGGTCTAAAACTCTGTAAAACATCATATAACTGATCAGTCCATGGTTGCTGAAATAAGTTTAGAAAGTAAATATACTAACGGCAGAGACACCTTCTCTCCAGTGCAAGAAAAAAATTATTTATTTATGTGGAATAGTCAATGACAAAGAACTGCATAGCTGGAAAGGGAATTGTACAAAAGTTAACAGTGGTAATTTTCAGAATGTGTCATGCTTCTGCTAGCCTCACCCGTGTGTGGGATCACAGCAGGGGCGGAGCTCATGCTAGAGTTTCAGGAAGAAGCTAATCTGTGCCAAAAGCAGGGGAATCACCTCTACTCCTTAAACTGTCACAAGCATGGTGGGGGCAGTGATGAAAACAAGCTATCCAGTCACCACTCAAGATCTGGACACAGCAGTTTATCATTCTTTATAAACATAATAGAAAAAGTAACTATGTCAATAGGAAAAGGAATAGTGAAATTCTGCACTTCCAAGAGGCTTTTCAGAGTCTTCAGGGTGCAGACCTATCTCCCTGCTCTACCCACCCTCTTCTCATGGTGGAAGAGCCTTCCGATGGCGTCTTTCATGTCTTTGTTTCTCAGGCTGTAGATGATGGGATTGAGGAAGGGAGCAAGGATAACAAAAGCAACAGCAATTGCTGTGTCCCAAAACATTGAGTAGGTGGCTGAGAATCGCAAATACATGGCAGCCACACTGCCAAAAAATAGCAAGAACACAGCCAGATGGGCAGCACAGGTGGAAAAAGCCTTTTGACGGCCCTCAGCCGAGGGCATCCCGAGAATCACCATGATGATCCGGATGTAGGAGAGGGCGATGACCAGGAAGGAGGCCAAGATCTCCACCGCATGGATAGCATCCACAATGACCTCCAGGGATGTGTCTGTGCAGGCCAAGCTCAGCACAGGGGAGAAGTCGCAGAAGATCTGATGGATCTGGTTGGAGCCACAGAAAGGCAGGGTGGCAATCCATGCAATCTCAGGGAGCACAAGGAGAAAGCCACAGAGGCAGGAGCCAGCTGTCAGACAGATACAAAATTTAGGAGTCATGATGGTTGGGTAACGGAGAGGATTACAGATAGCTATGTACCTGTCAACGGCCATTGCTGTCAAGACACAGCCTTCTGTGATTCCAAGTGAGTGGAAGAAGTACATCTGCATAAGACAGCCAGCCAGAGAAATGGTCTTCTGCTCACTGACCAGGCTGGAGAGCATCTTGGGGATGGTAGTTGTGGTATACCAGATCTCCAGGAAGGAGAGGACGCTGATGAAGAAATACATAGGGGTGTGCAGGGCTATGTCTACCTGGATGACAATGAATATCATTAGGTTCCCAGTTATGATGAATCCATAGATGAGAAGCAAGGGAATAAAGAATAGGAGGCCACCCTCATGCAGATGTGGAAACACAGAGAAGAGGAACTCAGTCACCGTGGTCTGATTCCTGCTGCTCATCAACTGAGTCATCTGTGAATTGAAAAGGGGGTACAAACAAACTCCTAGAATTAAAATTTTGACCCTTGAATATTGCTTCATGCCTTTTCATAATTAATCACTTAAGTTGATTCTAAAATCCTTAATTTTTAATTGTTTTCTACTCCTGTTCTTCAGAGAAGTTGTTTTTCAAAAAAATGCCAAGACTATTCAGACATAAAAAAGATGGAAATTTTGTATTTTTTGTAAAAGTCTGGATGGATTTGGAGAATATATTCTCCTAAGCTAAGTATCATAAGAATGGAAAAACAAGCGTTATATGTACTTAGTATTAAATTGAAACAAGTATATTAATACCTATATGCTCATGTGAGAGAAAAACTCAATTAAATTCAAGTAGGGGGAAGGGGAGAAGGGATTGGGTAAGTTCTCACTCACAGGTACATGGTATGTGTATATGGCACATTTCTTGAGTTCCTGGGTGAAGGACAATAACAACAACATAGATTTTAAACTGTCAAAAGCAAACTATGTAACTTAATAAATATATACCCTCATATTAATCTGAAAAAAACAATGCAAAGACATTATCAGGAATCCTTCTCCCCCAACTTCTTTATGCTTTCCTCATATTTTGCAGCACTGATATTTAGCCTGAGATTGGGTAAAGAATTCATCTCTATGGCCCTGTCTTTTTTCTGTTGGTTTCAGAGTAGCATGTCTGTTTCACATTGGATGGTAAGTATGCAAAAGTCAGTAAATATTCCTTTTCACATCCTCTGCTTTCTCTGGAACTCCCCCTTCTCCTTTCTATCATTGGTTGATATTGATATTTTCTTTGTACCTGATGAGTGTCCAGTGGCTTCTAGACAAGCAGGTAACTCCATCTCCACACATCTCATCCCTTCCATGAAGGCCAGAAGAAGGAACTAATTCTGAATTGAAAAGTACTATTTCTACCATAATTATGTCTGCCTTAGGAAAGAAGTGTCACAAAAATCAGCTGTAATTAACTTTTTGGAGGTCAAAAGGCAACTAAAATTGTTGCCATGCTAATTCAGTGATAGCTATATACATTACCTCTCATCTTGACTATTTTAACATCTTTTTCACTAGCCTTCTTACCTCTAAGGAATCATGCTACAGATGAATATTCTTAAGCATGGCTTTTACTGGTTCTCTTCTCTTTAAACATATTCAAGGATAAAGCCCTTAAGTCTTAGCCCAAGAATCACTGCCTACTCTATTCTGCTTCTGATCAAATTTTGAAGGCAAATATCTTCCCCCATACTCAAGACCTCAGCCAAATAGGACCAATGTCTTGCATTTCCATTTTTGCTTATGCCATTCCTTCCCCTAATTTTCCTGATCCCCTCCTCTTAGAATCCCAGCTGCCAGTGTCCTCTAAAGGTTTCCACTGTTGTGGAAGTCTCCTCGATCCCCACAGCCAGTAGTCAGCACTCTCTCCTATGACCCTTGTATTTTAAATATTTATATATCAGCATTATCTCCCCCAAGTAGACTGAAAACTGCTTCAGAGGAATTATACAGGAGGAATGAAAAGTGTCATTGAGGAAATGCCTGGTCAAGATAGTAGGCACTTTATATATTTTACTTCACATATTTTCATTTCATTTATTTCTACCTAGAATAGAGAGACTGTTACTATTATTTTACAGGTAGAAATATTCAGAACCAGATAAGAGGAATGACTTGTCAAAATTCACATACCTAGGATCCAAAGCAATAACTTGGATGCCAGGTCTATTTGTCTTAGAAGTCCACTACTGTTCTGTATGCCACAGTGAGAAATATAGGTCAGGGTTAATCAATCATTCTTTTTTCTGCTCTGAGTGCCCCTGTACATCTAGAACTGTGCTAGGTGTAAAGTGAGAGAGTTTATATGGTTCTTTTAAGAAGTCAAGAGAAGATTCAGAACAATGCATTTCGGGTTAGGAAAACTAATTTATAGAGAATACCATTTGCCCTTTGCCTTAAGCTTTGAGGAAAAAATATAGGAAAATTAGGCTTTCAAAGGTAACAAGCAACAAGTCTCCCAGAAGGGCAAAGCCTACAAGGGGGGAGGTATGAGACATGGGAGGTGTTCTCTGACTAAAACATCCATTTCTATGTCCCTTTTGTATTTGTGTGCTGAGTGGTCATCATGGAGGACATTGATAGTCAGAGTAGGAAATATAGGCTATGAGAAAAGGCAAGGAGGCTCATGAAAGATGAAAAGAATGACTACTCTGGTGCTCTAAACTTGAGACCCTTCTCACTAAAGTTGCATCATGATTCCATTTATTCAAGAAACACTTGAATCACTGCCATTGATTCAAGGGATATACAAGGATGAATAGACACTATTCTTGCTCTGAAAATATACAATGATAAAGAAGTATACTAGTATGATTTAGCAGTGCTCAAGGAGCTCAGCTGAAAACTATTCCTTGCAGAGTGAAAAGAAAAGTCCAGAATTAGACTTGAATTGGAAAAAAAGCAGTAACTTATTCTGTGACTCTCCAGGAATCCACAATCCTTTGAGTTTTAACAGAATTTTAGTGTTGGACAGACATTAGATATTATCAGTATTTTCATCTGTTGGATGACTTATATTCCTTCTAATGTCCATTTCAGATTTTATGTCATTTCATACAATCTTTTAGGCTTTATCCTTGAATGTGTCTGAAAAGATGAGGGGCAGTAAAAGCTATATTCAGAAATTTATCTGCAGCATGACTTCATAGAGCGAAGAAGACCAGTAAAAAAGATGTCAGTCAAGGTCACGGGTGCTACATACTGCTAACACTGCCTTCAGTTAGCCTTGCAAAAATTTTAATTGCCCTTTTACCCCAATAAGTTAACACTGGTTTGATTATAAGTGCAGCTGATTTTTGTGACAGTAATGTTTCATTATTCCAATACTTTACTCAGGTAATCAGTTTCTAAAAATATAGAACTGTCCTGTGGAAGATCATAATAAAAGTTGGGTTCTGAAGACTTACCAGGTAGGCATAGTAGGAGTAAAAGGAAGATTAGAGGTCTGGATTGGGTGGTAGCCTTTCCATAACAGTCATTAGCACTTACCCTGCCTGAGACTGCAAGGACAGTCCTAAGAGTCTCTGAAGCCACCTGTCTCTTATCCTGGTTTTCAAGGAAGATACAGATATCTCTGAACCTTCTTCTGGGGATATCTACAGTGGAATGATTGTCTTTACTGGGATTTGCTCTTTAGATGATGCAGATTCTAAAAGGAAAACAGTGCCCTCTAAGGGACAAATTAGGAAAAAACGTTACATAGTAACCTCCCCCAGGGTCAGATTTTTAAAGCTTCCCGGTGGCTGTATAACCTTGTCTCTCATAGGGGAGTATAAAGCTGAGCACCAGGGCCCAGCATACCTGTGGGGATAGGTATAGACTTCAGTAAGAACCATGATTCTCTGGAGTACACAATTAGCAAACACTGTTTTCTTCTCCATTCATTTCTCCCTATGATTTCCATTCCTTCTGCTTATATAATAATAATAATCATCATCATCATCACAATAAATATATTTTAAATGTTTTTAATACAGATCTCATTTGGTCCTTTAAAAATTATTTGTATACTTGATGGCACCCATAGCTCAGTTGGTAGGGTGCCATCCACATACAACTGAGGCTTGAGGGTTCGAACCCAGCCTGGGCCAGCTAAAATCAACAATGACACCTGCATCCAAAAGATAGTGGGGCATTGTGATGGGCACCCGTAATCCCAGCTGCTTTGGAGGCTGAGGAAAGAAAATCACTTAAGCCCAAGAGTTGGAGGTTGCTGTGAGCTGTGACGTCAAGGCACTCTACCTAGGGTGACACAGTGAGACTCCATATCAAAAAAAAAAAATTATTTGTATGCTTAAATATTGTTAACATGGTCAATTTTATGTTATTTGCTTTTTACCACAATTTTAAATAAAACATATGATATAGACAAGACAAAAATTATTTCTGTTTTGCAGTGGAGGTGCTCTATGCTCTAAGACTAAGGCTTTCTCTATTTCACATAAGCAATATAAGGATGGAAGAAAGTGAACCTTGAACTTCTAAATTTAAATCTCATTGAACATTAGCTTTATCTTTTAATTATATTTCTAATGATAATTCCCAAATGTATAATCTCTGACTCAATCTTTTCTTAACTTCCTGTGCCCTACACAAGATACAATTTATACAAAAAGAAGGAAGATGAAGGACTTCCCTGAGTATCTGGTTGCATCTCTAACTCCACTGCCCACAGTGGATCCTGCTTTATGCCATAAATCCCAGAAACCAGTGTCCTTGTAAATATAATCTCACAATGCTGTTTTGAAGCATTGTTTTATGTTTTTGTTTTATACTCTTCCTTTTTCCAAAATTTTAACACTACTTTTCTTCTCTTTAATCAAAACACATAGCACACTTCATCTCTATAAATCTACTCTGTTAAGATTCAATAAATCATAATCTCCTTCAGGAAATCTTTCCTGATCCCCAGGCTACTTTCAGACTCCCTCTTTTATGGTTTATGGAGTGGGGATACAGCCCCCTCAATCCCAGGACTAGTGATGCCCTGACCCACCTGCACCAAACCCTTGTTGGAGGAGTCACAGCTATTTCCACACCAGTGGTGGGTACAGGAGATGTCCCTATTTCCTTGTCCCTTCCTGGGTGTTGGTGCTGCTTGTCTTTTGGGGTAGAGCCATTGTTGTCTCCTACCACCCTCTATTCCACACCTGTTTCCACTGAGAGGGGTGCAGACACCTTAGGATCACAGCAGGGAGCTCTCAAGTCAGGGAGGGCACATTCTCTATTGTCCTTTGTCCCAGGGAGCACTTGGGCTGCAGTACTGTTCCTTCTATGGGAAGCCTACCCCATGTGTTACGACTCCAGGGACCCTGGTGCTCCTTTGAGTCTAGGTGGTTGCCACAGTCTGAGTGGTGCTGGGGCATGTTCATGTTTGTGTGGGATACAGTGATATTGAGACAGAAGGGCTAAGACTCCTTTGTAAGATAGAGACCCACAATGGATGCACAAGCAGCACATATCTGCCACCTTGGCTTGGTTTGTGACAAGGGAAAGTGACCCTGTATATGCTGGCAGCGCAGTGCTTGGGCTCATGATGGTTGAAGGGGCTCACTGACAACTTGTCTCTGACAACTTGGGAGCCACCAGTCTGCCATCAGGTTGGGTGAGGGGGAAAAAATACCTCCACCTATCATTTCCATGTTTCTCCAAATTTCTTAGGGATTGATCTCTGCTGAAATCTTGTCTCTTCTTTTGCTATGTCCCCATGGGTTCTCTGGCAGGTTCTGACCCTCTTACGTGAGCACTCACTTGATCTGTGTCCATTCACATTCATATTTTCCTTTTTTCTAGGAAGAACTGGTGATCAAGATCTCTAGTCAGCCAGATTGAAAAAGAACACATTATTAAGATTATAAAGGAGAAACAATGGCATAAGTTAAATATGACATAAAATTTTATGCAGAAATCAAACAAAATGTAAAAAAAATTATAAGAGAAAGTTAAGTAAGTGGGTAGATACAAGTTGGTATATTTAACAACTTCAGTATTATGTAACTCCACCCATTGATATAAAATATAATATGAAGGTATTATTTAAATTATCAACAAAAATAAGGAACTATAGATATGTTACATCTAAATATAGCACTTTATAAAACTGTGTTGTAAGATCAATAAATTGATCCATACGCTTGATGAATGAGTAGAATGTCTCATAACATACATATGCCAATCATCTACAAATCAATCTATTACTCCAATGCAATTCCACTCAAAATACCACTTTGGGTAGGAAGGAGTAGAATAGGTAAAAGTGAAGGCCAAGGAAAAGACATTTTTTAAAAGAGAAGATTAAAATGATGAGGCTCATTATACTATATGTCAAAGGTCATTATAAAGCAGTATCAGTAATAAAATACCAAGAAAAACCAGGAAATAGACAGATGCAAATGTGGAATTTTGACATACAGGATAAAAAGTACAGTGATCTCTTGAGTAAAGATGTACAGAGCTGGTATAATAGGTGGGTGGGGAAAGGTGGAGTCTGTAATCAATAGTGCTGGAACTTTAGTTTTAAATCATTAATTCAATAGAATTAGAAGCCATAAATGGAAAGACTGATGAATTCAACTATGTTAATATTGCCATTCACCAAATGGTAGCATTCAAAAGATGAAAATATAAAATACATACTAGGAATCTGTATTTGTAACATTTATCTGATAATTATTATCATAATATATAAAGAGCTCCTATAAATTAATAAGAGAGAAACAACTAAATAAGAATATATGTGTGTATATATATAATTTATATATAAATAAGGATATATATGTATGTGTGTATATACATATATATCTGAAATCTGTGTGTGTGTTCAAACTCATTGATAAGTAGGGAAATGCAAACCAAAATAATATCATTTATTTATACAGCAAGAAAATAGCAACAAATATGGCCACACAGAATGTAAGACAAGATAATGCATGCATTGTTTATGGGAAACAGACTTTGGAAAACAATTTGGCAGCATGTAGTTGAAGATACAAATACTCTAGAACATTAAAGGTTCATGCCTAATGAATAATTAAATTGATTAAATTGTGTATCACTTATACAAGGCAGCTGTGATTTTCTTCTAAACCTGCAGCAAGATACATGGACATGAATGATTCTCAAAAACATAATGTTGACTGAATAAGCAAGTTGTAAAATAACACCTAAAGTATGATTATATTTACGTAGAGTTAAACAGACAGAACTAAACAATATATTATTTTTGACTGTGTATATGTGTGCTTACTAGAATAATAAAAACAAAATTTAGGTTAGTGGTAATACGTAAGATGGGAGGAAACAATTGGCTTGGGAAGAACACAGAATGGGCTTTCAAAGTTAATAATAATATTCTGTCTCTTAAGTGGGGTTATAGGTTCATGTGAACAAGAGATGAAAAAGTGGAGATAAAAGTGGAGATAAAAAAACAAGTAAGCTACCTCATTCATTTCCACTGGTCTGTGGTCGCACAGCTACAGCTCTTGTCATCGCCTTCCCTCCTCCGCTGCCGCCCCGCAAGGCTTCGCCCTCGCCGAGGCCACTTCCAGTGACTCGTCGCACTCGACTCCACTTCGTTCCCCACCAACCGCAATCATTGACGCCATGTCGGGTTATTCTAGCAACCGAGACCGCGACCGGGATGGAGGGTTTGGTGCGCCTTGATTTGGAGGAAGTAGGGCAGGACCCCTGTCTGGAAAGAAGTTTGGAAACCCTGGGGAGAAACTAGTTAAAGAGAAATGGAATCTTGATGAGCTGCCCAAATTTGAGAAGAATTTTTATCAACAGCACCCAGATTTGGCTAGGCGCACAGCACAAGAGGTGGAGACATACAGAAGAAGCAAGGAAATTACAGTTAGAGGTCACAACTGTCCAAAGCCAGTTCTGAATTTTTTACGAAGCCAATTTCCCCGCAAATGTCATGGATGTGATTGCAAGACAGAACTTCACTGAACCCACTGCTATTCAAGCTCAGGGATGGCCAGTTGCTCTAAGTGGATTGGATATGGCTGGAGTAGCACAAACTGGATCTGGGAAGACATTGTCTTATTTGCTGCCTGCCATTGTCTGTATCAATCATCAGCCATTCCTAGAGAGAGGTGATGGGCCCATTTGCTTGGTGCTGGCACCAACTATGGAACTGGCCCAACAGGTGGCAGCAGGTAGCTGCTGAATATTGTAGAGCATGTCGTTTGAAATCTACTTGTATCTATGGTGGTGCTCCCAAGGGACCATAAATCCGTGATTTGGAAAGAGGTGTGGAAATCTATATTGCAATACCTGGGAGGCTGATTGACTTTTTAGAGTGTGGGAAAACCAATCTGAGAAGAACTACCTACCTTGTCCTTGATGAAGCAGATAGAATGCTGGATATGGGCTTTGAACCCCAAATAAGGAAAATTGTGGATCAGATAAGGCCTGATAGGCAAACCCTAATGTGGAGTGCGACTTGGCCCAAAGAAGTAAGACAGCTTGCTGAGGATTTCCTGAAAGACTATATTCATATAAACATTAGAGCACTAGAACTAAGTGCAAACCACAACATTCTTCAGATTGTGGATGTATGTCATGATGTAGAAAAAGATGAAAAATTTATTCGTCTGATGGAAGAGATCATGAGTGAGAAGGAAAATAAAACCATTGTTTTTGTTGAAACCAAGAGAAGATGCGATGAGCTTACCAGAAAAATGAGGAGAGATGGGTGGCCTGCCATGGGTATCCATGGTGACAAGAGTCAACAGGAACGTGATTGGGTTCTAAATGAATTCAAACATGGAAAAGCTCCTATTCTGATTGCTACAGATGTGGCCTCCAGAGGGCTAGATGTGGAAGATGTGAAATTTGTCATCAATTATGACTACCCTAACTCCTCAGAGGATTATATTCATCGAATCGGAAGAACTGCCTGCAGGACCAAAACAGGCACAGCATATACTTTCTTTACACCTAATAACATAAAGCAAGTGAGCGACCTTATCTCTGTGCTTCGTGAAGCTAATCAAGCAATTAACCCAAAGTTGCTTCAGTTAGTCGAAGACAGAGGTTCAGGTCGTTCCAGGAGTAGAGGAGGCATGAAGGATGACCATCAGGACAGATACTCTGCGGGCAAAAGGGGTGGATTTAATACTTTTAGAGACAGGAAGAATTATGACAGAGGTTATTCTAACCTGCTTAAGAGAGATTTTGGGGCAAAAACTCAGAATGGTGTTTACAGTACTGCAAATTACACCAATGGGAGCTTTGGAAGTAATTTTGTGTCTGCTGGTACACAGACCAGTTTTAGGACTGGCAATCCAACAGGGACTTACCAGAATGGTTATGATAGCACTCAGCAGTATGGAAGTAATGTTCCCAATATGCACAATGGTATGAACCAACAGGCATATGCATATCCTGCTACTGCAGCTGCACCTATGATTGGTTATCCAATGCCAACAGGATATTATCAATAAGACTTTAGAAGTATATGTAAATGTCTGTTTTTCATAATTGCTCTTTATATTGTGTGTTACCAGACAAGATAGTTATTTAAGAAACATGGAAAATGCAGAAATGACTGCAGTGCAGCAGTAATTATGGTGCACTTTTTCACTATTTAAGTTGGATATTTCTCTACATTCCTGAAACAATTTTTAGGGTTTCTTTTTGTACTAGAAAATGCAGGCAGTGTTTTCACAAAAGTAAATGTACAGTGATTTGAAATACAATAAATGAAGGCAATGCATGGCCTTCCAATAAAAAATATTTGAAGACTGAAAAAAAAGATAAAAACAAGTAAGCTACTCTTTCAGTAAGACAAGAAAAGTGGTGGGGGGAAAGGCAGTATGGTAGTCTTGAAGAAACAATAAATAGAGGAAGAACATGCCCTTTTAAGAAGAATAAATGTACTGGAGCATATTTATAAGCTGAATAGGTCAACTAAGTAGAGAGGAAGCACCTGAGGATGTGCACATAAAAAGGACAACTGAAGAAGCATTATCTGCCTGAAATAAGACATATAGCTTCAGAGCATAGCAGGAGTTTATCTCAGGCACTAAGACTGAGTGAAAACAGAGTGAAGGAAAAAAATACGAGAATCTCTACAGATTAGTCTGTTCTAGGGTCAGTATTTGGTTCTTATAATTAGTTCATCCATCAATCCAATTATTCATTCATTTAATCACATTCATCTAATGCTTATTGAGGGTCTGTCTTTTAAAATCATCTTTTTAAAATTTAGGTATTCTGAGTCAATAGAGTCACCTATATTCTGATTGTTTTTGTGCTGTCTATGCCTAGGTTCTATCGGGGTTATTTATTTGTTTGTTTGTTTATTTATTTATTTTGCTGTTTTGGCCCAGGGTGGGGCTTGAACCCGCCACCCCTAATACATGGGGCCGGCACCCTACTCCTTGAGCCACAGGTGCCACCCAGGGTGTTATTGATTTTTTATTTCAAATCTGTTTTCAAATTCTATTTCCTTGCCATATTTACTGCTGCTATCACATGAGTTATTTAATATTCTGTGCCTACTTCATACATCGTTTTGTGAATGTGTTTTTCTTCTGGCTTTACCCATTTGGAAGTTACTATTAGGTCCAATTTCAGTGTTTTTTTTTTTAAGAGGTGGGGGAAAGAAACAAAATTATCCTTCCATGTATATTTCCCACCCAGTATGTAAAAGACTTTTCCATTCCCGTATCTCTCCCTGGGCTGGCTCATGTGTTTTCATCAATGTAGCTTGCATGTAGCAGGAAAGATTATGCACAAATCTTTTTGTGACTCTGGCCCCTTGGGGACAGCTGCTTCTGGGACCACTGAAGCCCATAAAGTCTCATGGGCGTCTCTCATTCCTGCCACTACCACTACTGGCCTTGTGACACACTGGATCCTTCTGAAGAAGTTCTGCTGCCCTATGTTGGGCAGCTGATGGCAGACACTTCCATAACACACTTTAAGTTTGTGCTGTACTGTTACTAAACTGCTCTGAAGCTTCTTTAGTGAAGAGAGGTGAAAATTCTCTTGCCTTTGAACCACACTTTGTTAGCTGATTCCTTTTGTCTCTTACCCGTCTCAGCAAACACTTTGTAATACTACATATAAGCAATTCTTTCACCCCTTGAGCAGAACAGAAAACCAAATATATATTTTCATCTGACTTTTATGCTATCTTAAAAATCTAGTTTCCTCTGGTGTGGTGACTTCATGGTAGGGAAGTGCAGCAGTAAGTGTTCCCCTAATTAGCCATGTGGGACATAGAGTTGCTTTCCCTTATGCTCTGGAGGAGAATTCTCCCCGAGAAAGGCTTTCTCCCACTTCACTATTCCCCGAGAAGCTAAGAGCTGTGGTTGTGGTTGAAACTTTCCTACTTATTGGGCTGCCTATCAATGAAGATGAAGACATTTATAAAAGAGGAGATGATTCTCTTTGTTTCTGGACGAGGTAGGTATGAGGGGTGAGCTTTGTACTTTGTGGTATGAGCGAGTGGCTTTGTTTGCTGTGACTGGGGAAGATTCTCACAGAACCACATTGATAGTATTTAATTCTGTTGGACTTAAACAAATGAAGCCTTATAGAAACTATGTTGAGGTTGTAAAAACACATGACACAGAGGAAAAGAACATAAGTCACGGGTAGCACCTGTGGCTCAGTGAGTAGGGCGCCAGCCCCATCCATATACCAAGGGTGGTGGGTTCAAACCTGGTCCCGGCCAAACTACAACAAAAAATAGCCGGGTGTTGTGGTGGGCACCTGTAGTCCCAGCTACTTGGGAGGCTGAGGCAAGAGAATCACCTAAACCCAAGAGTTTGAAGTTGCTGTGAGCTGTGACGCCACAGCACTCTACTGAGGACAAAAAAGTAAGACTCTGTCTCAAAAAATAAATAAATAAATAAAATAAATAAAGAACATGAGTCAGGGATGAGGGGCTTTGGGAAGTTTATGTTCTAGGACTAGAGAAAGTCATAAGGTAACAAGCACCTGGATAAATTATCTATTAAATTTTGTCTGGACCACTAGCTCTGTGACTCTTATCACCTCTACTAATTAATGGATGAAATCTTAAAAATTAGGATTATATTCAGCAGAATGAGGAAAGTTTCTTAGAAATAAAGAAAGCGGGTATCACCAGTGGAGCTTACCAGTTGAGATTAGGGGCTATCTATTCCTCCAGAAAACTTAAACATGCTTTTAGGTATAACTTTCTTGCAAGTACATTAAATCACTTTCCTTCTTAAAAAATTAAGTTTTCAAAGATCTGCCAATTTTTCCTTTTTCCAAGTTTCAATTTTTTCATTTTCAAATATACTGAACATAAAGACAATGCTACCTTCTCTTTTTATCTCCTCACTTCCTTTGAAAAAGAAACAGAGAATAATTATAAGGTTATTGTCTGTCATGCAGAAAATAACATTGAGTGTGATAAAATCAAAAGAAATTGGGATGTCAAAATAATTTTAAAATCTTACACATTATCTGTCATGCTTTGAAACTTGGCTTTCATTTAGAAGCCTATTGGGAGCTACTAAAAGGTTTTTAGACAGGAGATTGACAACTCTCCATGTAAGAAAGATTATTCAAGTAGCTAAATGGAGAGTGAATTGGAGTAAGACAAGTCTGAAAACAATAAGCTTAGATAAGAGGAATTAAGACTATATGTGACCCTAGCATAAATTATTTTTTCTTATAAGCTTCTATTTTTAGGGAGATATTTTCTAAAATAAAAACAAAGGGAAAGATTGTCCCTCAAGTTCTCCTGTTTCCACAAAGATTTAATAGTTTATTGTGTCTATAAAAAGCAAGAAAAAAGTGGTTGCCATATGTCAGGATGACTTCCTATTTGCATACGGCCTCTTGTAGTGAGAGTTCAGAGTAATTTTATCTACTTATTCTATCTATTGGCAATTCACAGTTATCTGGGTTTTTCATTAGATATGAGTAACTTTCTCCACTTAGAGGCCCCATCTCCAATAACCTCACTATCTAAATAAAGGCAGAATTCAGTCCTGCAAACAAACACTTATTAGCAAACAGACAAAAAAAGAACACCTACCATGGAAGTTCCAACTCTCTATCCTTTAGGCTTTCTAAGAAGTAGAATGAATGCAAGTTTTTATCAAACCCAATATATAGCAAAATTCTCCCAAGTAGAAAAGCTAACTTTTTAGTGAGATTGGATGCCGAATCTCCTGTGAAGGAAGGAACACAGGAATGAGTGGGTCAAGTGCCCATCACTCTTTTCTAAGACCTAAAGGTCATTCGGCTCATCATATCCTTATAGTCCTTCAAACAAGGGGTTGGGCTAATTTCCAGTCAATCTATGCATCTTACTCATTTGGCTTTTCATCCGAAATTTCTGTGTGCTATTGGTTTCATTGGTTTGATTTCATTGTCCCTCCCCTGCAGGGACATTGGGCAATTTCTACACCGAGGCAGAGGCTGGTGCTACTGACACCTAATGAGTAGGTGAGGGGAGGTGCTGAACATGCTGTAATGTGGGAACAGCCTTCCTCCTCCCCCAGTGAAGAATTATCTGGTCCATAAGGTCATGGTGCTGAAGTGGAAAAAACCTACTTTGTGCTAATTAATAAACTCTATAGTGTAGATGAAGACAAGAATATTTGAAGCACTCATAAAAATTGCCTGTGAAAGTAAACTGTTGATAAAGTCTTACAAATATTACCAAGCTACTCCTAGAATGTGATTTCTAGATTGCTGTACTTCACTATTAACTAGCTCTGTTTAGAGTAGAGATCAACTTGCACACATGGTTACATCACGTGAATGTAGGCCAGTGTTTTTCAATCTTTTTTTATCTCATGGCACACTTGAAACTATAGTTAAACTTCTGTGGCACATTTAAATTATGTTGATTAAAAAAAGAGTTAGAGAAAAAGAAGAATATACTTAGTGTGCTTTGAACTTTCTTTGAAAATTATCTAAACAATGGTCTTAAAAAATTTTCACGGCATGCCTAAGATCTTCTCATGACACACCACAGTTCCGTGGCACATGAGCTGAAAATCACCGGTCCAGACTGTTGTGTTTTAAAGTAAACTATACATGTATTCATGATAATATTTGATTTTTTTCCCTCCTTTTTCAATTGTTAATAATGAGGGAAGCCAGTACGAAGGAAAGCCCTTACCTACACTTTAGTTTTTAAGCTGCCCACTTCAAAATGTTTTTTTCTCAACAGAAGGGATCATTTTGTCACAATTTAACACAATAATTAAGTAAAAGAGATGAGGTATATATTAACCAATGTGATGTAAGCGTTCCTAATTCTATATGAAATCAGCACATTGTGCCCCATAAATGCATTAATGTATACATGAGCAACATATTTATGATTTAATAAAAAAATTAAAAAATTAAAAATGTCCATTTACTTAAATTTTTAAAAATTTACTATTATGATAAAAATTCAACTTAATATTGCTGTGCCTCCTTTTTTACATTTAAAATATTTTCCCTACAGTACATGATGAAAAACAGGTTTAAACAGTCTTAAACTTCTCAATAACAATTGTCAAACTGCCATTCAGGAGAGTTTTCACCAATTTACATGTCTAAAAAGAAAAACTCTTTGTTTATCTAACAGAATAGTTAACATAAGATATTGCAATTATTAAAAAGCACTTGAAAATTTGACAGGCTACACAACATATTTTATTTAATCAATTTAATTTCAGAGCTGTTCAGCTGCTTGAAAAGGAAGCTTTTATTTGTTCTTTTAACGTACTTATAAGTTTGAATTTTGTGTTTTATCAGCCAACAAGTAAAACCTCTGAAAATATGGAGCTAAAGAATCAGACGATGGTGACAGAGTTTTATTTCTCTGATTTCCCTCAGTTTGAGAATGGCAGCCTCTTATTCTTCATTCCTTTGCTCTTTATTTATGTTTTCATTGTTGTTGGAAATTTCATGATCTTCTTTGCCGTCCAGATGGACACCTGTCTCCACAAGCCCATGTACAATTTCATCAGCATCTTTTCCTTCCTGGAGATCTGGTACACCACAGCCACCATCCCCAAGATGCTCTCCAACCTGATCAGTGAACAGAAGAACATTTCTTTCATTGGTTGCCTCCTGCAGATGTATTTTTTCCACTCCCTCGGGGTCACAGAAGGCCTCATCCTTACAGTAATGGCCATTGATCGGTATGTTGCCATCTGCAAGCCCCTCCACTACTCCATCATTATGACACCTCGGCGTTGCCTGCAGCTCTCCACTGGCTCCTGCATCTGTGGCTTCCTTATGTTGCTCCCAGAGACCATGTGGGTTTCTTCTCTTCCCTTCTGTGGCCCCAACCAAATCCATCAGCTGTTCTGTGACTTTGAACCAGTGCTGCGTTTGGCCTGTACAGACACCTCCATGATGCTGGTGGAAGACGTGATCCACGCTATTTCCATCCTGACCTCTGTCTCTGTTATAGCCCTTTCCTATTTAAGAATTATCATGGTGATCCTGAGGATTCCCTCCCGTGAGAGCCGTCAGAAGGCATTCTCCACGTGTGCGGCCCACATTACAATTTTCTTGCTGTTTTTTGGTAGTGTGATGTTCATGTACCTACGCTTCTCTGTCCCATTCCCCCCACAGCTGGACAGGGCCACTGCACTGATGTTTGCTGTCCTTGCCCCGCTTTTCAACCCAATAGTCTATAGTCTGAGAAACAAAGACATGAAAGATGCCATCAAGAAAATCCTCTGTTCTCAAAAAACGTTCAATATCTCTGGAGCCTAATCAAGTTCACACACACCTGTTCAAAGAAATCTCATCACCTCTATAAATCTAAAGTGCTCACAAATCAGCTGCTAAAATTACCATGCACATTTTGTCTTCATGTTGCTGATTTGGTGTTCTTTCCAATTTTTAATGTAAGAACTATTGTTTGATCTGATAGAGGAAGTCTGCTGTGGATTTATCTACCTTGCTATCATTCAAAGATTATAACAGAATATCTCCTTCACCTTGTAACTACAAGTAATGTGTCATCATCTTCTTTGTATCAACAGAGAATATTGGCCTGAACAATAATCATATTTATTACTCACACGTTTAGATGTTTCCCTTATGTACACTTTCATTCTATATTCACAATCCTTTGTCACTTGTTAATTTTTTCACTTTAACAAAATTAGCAGAAAGCATATCAGTGATATCATTTTGGCTTGGGAAAGAAGCCTGACTCCCTGACATCTAGTTGAGAGACCTGTGACCTCTCCACAGGTGTCTTCTGATACCTTACCATGAGTACACTGTACACACAGTCACTGAGTCTGTGATATTGATGTAATGCTTCCAGTCATCAACTTTTCTTTGGATTAGTCTCACGTTGTTTTAAAAATTTCAGAGAAAACACTCCTGGGTACTTAAAGGTAAAATAGATATATAATATATAGGCTTGGGAGCAAAAAATGTAAATACCCAAATTATATTGATATAACAATATACTGCTATATCTTGGTATTTTATTAAATTAATAATATTATTATTAAACATATTCTATGTTAAGTTTTATACCTCAAGATCTTTGTTCTTCTTTTTTTCCTGTCTGGAATGTTCCTCTCTTCCTTCTTCTCTGCTTTGGAGCTCACATTCTCCATTAAAAATTCACCCACATTTCATTATCTGCAATTAAACATTCCTGCCTTCCTACCAAAGAGCTATAATAGCAGTTTTAGAGGCTGAGTAGATTGATCCAGAAAAAGAGTTTTGCTCAGCATCTGTGGAGAGAAAAGCAAGGACAGAGGCAGCTCTTGGTTGGACCATGAAGACCATGAAGACCAGCAGGCGAGCAACTGGTGTGGGGAAGGGAGAGGGGTCCAAGACAAGTATTGGGCCAACAAAAAAGCCTCAGTCAGCTGTGGTAAGGCAGATAGGTATGTCCTCAGCATACTTAGGAATGTTGAAATGGAAGAA
Organism: Nycticebus coucang; assembly: GCF_027406575.1. Classification (NCBI taxonomy): domain Eukaryota; kingdom Metazoa; phylum Chordata; class Mammalia; order Primates; family Lorisidae; genus Nycticebus; species Nycticebus coucang. Next base: position 102,314,380 of record NC_069789.1, read on the forward strand.
AGACCTTACTCCCAACTCCAGGTCCACTGCCCGTCCAGTCTCCTCCCCTGCCTTGGGACTCAGGCTCACCTTTGTCCCCTTTCCCTCCTGTATCACCAAATACACTCCCACCTTATTATGAGCTATTTAATACTCATGACAAATATTTTTGCATAAATAGAATTGTACTTATGTTATAAAACTTACATTTATTTAAGGTAAGCATTCAGGAACTCAGATATTTTTTAATCTTTGAATTCCTGCTTAAAAAAAAAAAAAAACCTTAGTGGGAGGCTGAGGTGGGTGAATTGCTTAAGCTCACGAGCTCACAAGTTGTAGAACAGGTTGGGCTAGAGCAAGACCCCATCTCTAAAACTAGCTAGACATTGTGGCGGGCACCTGTAGTCCCAGCTACTGGGGAGGCTGAAGCAAGAGTTTGAGCCCAAGAGTTTGAGGTTGCTGTGACCTATAACACCACAACACTCTACCCAGGGCAACAGAGTAAGACTCTGTAGAAAGAAAGAAAGAAAGGAAGGAAGGAAGGAAGGAAGGGAGGGAGGGAGGGAGGGAGGGAGGGAGGGAGGGAGGGAGGGAGGGAGGGAGGGAGGGAGGGAGGGAGGGAGGAAGGAAGGAAGGAAGGAAGGAAGGAAGGAAGGAAGGAAGGAAGGAAGGAAGGAAGGAAGGAAGGAAGGAAGGAAGGAAGGAAGGAAGGAAGGAAGGAAGGAAAGAAAATAAGAAAGAAAGAAAGAAAGAAAGAAACCAGCAAACAAACAAATTAAAACAAAAACACTCCCTTAGCATTCTATTTATAATCCTAATAAATTTTATCATTCATTTTCAAATATGTTTGACAAATGTTTGTTCTGGTTCATAAGCTTGGCTAATAAATTATTTTAAACTACATTTAAATATGATACACATAATTGAGTACCTCAATTTTTAACTTAATACAAAGACTACTCAGATTTTTTTTTAAATTTATAATTTAAAACAAAAATTATAAATATGGCTAATCCTAAATATTTTTATCGGTCCATTATTGTGATTGATGAGATAAAATTTCATCTTAAACAGCAACCTTAATATCTGGATTAAATTTATTAATTTTATTAACTATACATTTTAACTCCAAAAAGTTGATTAACAAAAAAAGTCTAAGTTAATCACTAAATTACAAATTTGAAATTAGAATTACAAAGTCTATCTGCTAGTATAATGAGTCGAATTACCTTAAATAATACAAATGCAAAAATACTAAATATATATAGGGTTTCTCATGCAAAATAAAAGCAAAGGATTTTGACACTCTTAGATATTTCTATAGTTGGCCTTAAAATCTTATTAAGTTTTACAGATTCTAAACTATTAAGGAAATAATTATGTAACCCACTTCTTTATTCACACAACAAATATTTACTATGCCAGGCCTAGTTTTAGGTGCTTGAGATACAGCCAATAATAAATTTGCTGCCTTTCTATATCTCTTATGCTTACTGAAGAGAAATGATTTAAAAATAAGCCAAAACTAGAACAACAATTTCATGAAAACACATGTTGTATGGGAAATAGAAAAGAAAATATAGGGCAATAAAATGATCCCATGTGGGTACAGAGATTATAACTGCCATACATTGATCAAGTGAAACCTCATTTAGAAGTTACCACTTCAACAAAGATTTGAAAAAAAGGGAAAATTTACCATGTGGATGGAAGGATGATGAATAATCCAGGCAACATTGAAAGGTAGTGAATTAGCTCTAAGGTAGAAGGCATTTGGCTTGTTTGAGGAATCAAAGATTCCATTATGGTGAATATTGAGTGGGGAATATTTCTGGGATGATCCAGAAAACCAGAAGATGAACTCAGGGAAATAGAGGTGGATCACAGAGGGCCTTAAAGGCCATGGCAAGATTCAGACTTTCCTAATTTACTCCAAGAATAGGTGTTTTAGTAGACAATTTGGAACAGAGGAGAATTGTTATCTGATTTAGGGTTTAACAGAATCATGCTTGCCTGTGTTGAGAAGGCATTGCAGAGAGGCAAGGGTGGAAATTGTGGTCCTTTGGAGGCTATTGCAGTAGTCCTGGTGAAAGAAGATGGTAGTTCAGATCAGGATAGAGCAATGGGGATGGAGAAATGTGGTTTAATTCTAGATATATTATTAATTTGACATCAGAACCAACAGAATTCCTGATAGACTAAAAATAGAGTATGCAAGAAAGAGAATGGTCATGGATAACCATCAAGAATGATGCAGTTATCATTAACTGAGACAGAAAACTGCAGGAAGAAGGTATTGGGGTACCAGAAGTTTAGCTTTGCATATTTTAAGTTTAACTGAACTCTTAGATATCTAATAACAATATTGAGCAGGCTGTTGCCTGAGTCAGATACTCAGGAGTGAAGGCACACGAGCAAATCAGCAGCATATGTTAAGCATTTAAAGCCATGATAGCCGGGTGTTGTGGCAGGCACCTGTAGTCCCAGCTACTCGGGACGCTGAGGCAAGAGAATCGCTTAAGCCTAGGAGTTGGAGGTTGCTGTGAGCTGTGTGAGGCCACGGCACCCTACCGAGGGCCATAAAGTGAGACTCTGTCTTTACAAAAATAAATAAATAAATAAAGCCATGAGATTGGATAAATCCATTAAACATCTGGGTTTGGGGGCACTCCAACATTATAGATTTTGGGAAAATGAGAAGTATCAGAAAATATGGCCCAGAAGGAGTGAACAATTAGAAGGAAAACCAGGTATTCTGAAAACCTGGTGAATAAAATACATCAATTTTGTGATGGTTGTGATCAATTTTGTAAAATTTTGCCAACAGTCAAATAAGATGGGAACTGAAAATCAGACATTGGGTTTAGCCATCTGGAGATAATTGCCAAACTTAATAAGAGACGTTTCCTGGAGTGGTGGAAGCAAAAACCTGTCTGGAGTAGAATATCAGAAGAGGCACCAATAAAAATTAGAAATTCCAAGTACAAACAACGTTTTATAAAATTTCGCTACCAGTGAGAATAGAAAATTCAGGCAAGAAAGAGCAAATAAGATAATTAAAATATTTTTTGACTCTGATTCACAACAAAGAATATTTTTTATTTTTAAATGATAATTTAGAACTCATAAACAAACATTTACACATTCTTATCCATATTTCTAGCAGAAAAACAGTTCTACAAAATAAAACTTATATTTGCTACATCATGATACTTTGATATTTTTGATCTTTTTTATGTGGCTTTGTATAATTCTATTTTATTAAAAATACTTTTGCTGGGTGTTGTGGCGGGCGCCTGTAGTCCCAGCTACTCGGGAGGCTGAGGCAAGAGAATCGCTGAAGCCCAGGAGTTGGAGGTTGCTGTGAGCTGTGTGATGCCACAGCACTATACCGAGGGCTATAAAGTGAGACTCTGTCTCTATAAAAAAAAAAAAATACTTTTGAATTAATCTCATCACTCAGTAATGGGTTGAGTGAGTGGTCACTAATGTGACCCTCAACTTGTAAATAAAATGAAATTAGGACTTTAACTCTGTTGACCTTTAAATACAATCTAACACATAGTTTCTATTTTTAACTTTGTATTTATCGATGGCCTCTAATATATTTATAATAAACTATTTCATTGTATTAACAGTCTATTTCATTGTACTAAAATAAAAATAACAACTTTTATTTTAAAAATACGTTAATCTAAATGTGATAAAGAAGATATAGGCACTCCAACAGTGTTAATAGGATATCAAAACGGTATAATCCTTTCTAGAGCAATTTAGCCCTACGAGTCAAAAATTTTAAAGCATACATATCTATTTAGATGTAAGGAACAAGGAAGTTATCTTTGATTAATTAGGCTTTAAGAAGACAGAGAAGGAATGAACCATAAAAATACATAAGGTAAAGAATTCATGCAAATGCTTTGAGACTAGGAACAACTGAACTAAAGCAGGTCAGTGCAGATAGGACACAGTGAGTAAGAGCCCTGAGATGAAACTCAGGGCAAAATACTCAAAATGTTAGAGGCCATGCTATGAGATTTAGGGTAGGGCATTATATTCTTAGAATAACGTTCCTGACAAGATCTGGATAGTAGATTGGACTGTAACAAAAGTAGAAGTGAAAGGAGTTTAATCCAAACTGCAAGTGAAGACATTGAAGAAATTTAGGTAGGAAATTATATTCTTAGAATAACATTCCTAAGATCTGGATAGTAGATTGGGCTAGAACAAAGTGGAGGTGAAAGGGTAATTTAAAAGACCTGATGAGTCATCTTTTCCTATGGACAAACCACCTCCTAAATTGATGGCTTAACACAATCTAAGTGTTTGTTTTACAATTTCATGGGTTGAAAGTTTAGGCTGAAACTGAATGTGTGGTTTATCTGACCCCGGCCTACTCATGTCTCCAGGGTCAGCTTGCCAAGCTAGGACAACATGAGCTAAGACAATTTTACTCTTGTTCATAGGGTGTTTTACCTTCCAGGAGGCTGGTCTAAGTTTGCTCCTGCAATGGCTGGAGCTCTCTCTCAATGGAGTTGAGACAGAGTGTAGGTGAGTAAGGGCTCTTGAGGGCTAGGGTCAGAACTGCCACACAATCTCTTCTGTTACATTATGTTGCCCAAATCAAGTCATAAAGAGACAGGAGAAGAGAAAGACATTCCATCTCTTGATGAGAATAGCTGTCAATTCACCCTTAGGGGGATGCAAGGAAGAGTTAAGACTACTATTTTCTTTGCAGTATAGAACTGTTGGCCTCCACACATTATGCTCAAATCCACATTGGAACCACTGGAACTAATCATGTACATATGGGTTGAAAAACTGGAGAGCTGTCTGGATTTGGAACAATAGTAGAGGGCCATCCTGAGCTCAGTAAACAGAGCTGGGCAGCACAGCCTTTGCAAAGTTAGCAATGTTACTGCAATGAATTATTTCCTCCCTGGGAAAGCCAAACAAGCTTTGAAAAATTTAACCCTTTCAGAAGGTATGGAAATAAAAATAAATAAATAAATCCCTAATTCTGTTCAAAGGAACTCTTTTTTTTTTTTTATTAAATCATAGCTGTGTACATCAATTGGATCATGGGGCACCATACACTTGGTTCATATACCATTAGACACATTTTCATCACATTAGTTGACATAGCCCTCCTGGCATTTTCTTAGTTACTTTGCTAAGACATTTACATTCCACATTTACCAAGCCTCACATATACCCTTGTAAGATGCACCACAGGTGTGATCCTTTCAATGCCCCTCCCTCTACCCACCTCCCCCCTCCCTCCCCACCCTTTCCCCCTTCCCCCTATTCTTAGGTTGTAACTGGGTTATAGCTTTCATGTGAAGGTCCTAAATTAGTTTCATAGTAGGGGTGAGTACATTGGATACTTTTTCTTCCATTCTCAAGATACTTTACTGAGAAGAATATGTTCCAGCTCCATCCATGTAAACATGAAAGAGGTAAAGTCTCCATCTTTCTTCAGGGCTGCATAGTATTCCATGGTGTACATATACCACAATTTATTAATCCATTCAATCCTGTAATTCCTCCGCTGGGCATATACCCAGAAGACCAAAAATCACATCATAACAAAGATATTTGTACCAGAATGTTTATTGCAGCCCTATTCATAATTGCTAAGTCATGGAAAAAACCCAAATGCCCATCGATCCACGAATGGAAAGGAACTCTTGATAAGAATTTGCATTCACACACACACACACACACACACACACACACACACACAAAGAATTTGCATTCACATAGACTATTGATCCTGAGCATATCTGTCAAGAAGGCTCACATTTTACTAAGACTCTCGGAATTCATGACACAGTGGAGAAGTAATGAGAAAATCTCAGAAGAGGAAGTTTCTATTAATTAAGCCATGGGGAAAGAGAATTGGTGCTTTTTCCTAGTTATCAAGGGAAATAGCCTAGTAGAGAAATCTCCCTGAGAAACCTTTGCAAACAAGTATAAGAGTCTTTCCTGCTGAACTGTAGGGACTTGAAATACATAAACTCAGGACAGGGAAGGAAGTTCATTGTCTGTGAAGAGGTAAGAGGAGAAGGCACAGGGGTCCTAGATGTAAGGGGTGCCATGTGAGGAGAGAAAGAAAGAGCCTTGCAGGGAGAGGGAAGAGGACTCAGCTAGTCCTCCTTCTGTTGACTTAAATAACAATATTTGGGGTCATATTTGAGATTGCCTAAGTGGCTTAATAGAATTATTCTCAGAGGGAAGAAGGAATACAGGATTAGAAATCAGTGATACTATTGTATTTTTTTTGGAGAAAAACAGATTGAATGATTAAGACTTTTCTACTGTTAATGGTATTGTTTTTCTGATTTCATGTCTTGCCCTTTTCTAAATTAATTATGATCCAGAGGATCGAACCAATAAGATTATTAATAAATAGAGGTCAGATATCAGAGGAACCTATTATTCAAAATCTTATCCCAGGGTATTGATTAACAGAACACAGTCTCTACCCCAGACCAACTTTTTGTGTTTGCCTTCCCTTCTCCCAGTCAGATCGGGTCAGCTCATTTCTCTCCTTCTAGTCTCCATCATATGAACATCTAACTGGAATATTAATCTCTGCAGAGTCAAATATCAATTTTTCAAAACATAGACACCACGATTTTATTGACAGGATGAGATCGTCACTATTGGGAAATAGATACAGATGCTAGAAGCACAATAAGACAATAACTATAACTGGTTTAGAAGTCAAAGAAAGTCTCACTCTTCTGCAAAGATAGTGCTCATCTCTACAGGTTTACAAAAGGAGATGGTATGTAAATGTCCTTTACCCTTTTTCTTAATCTCTTTGTGTGTAGGTGAATGCTCATTAGAATTGAGAGCATTGAGCTGCCAGGTATGGGAGCAGCCAGTTAAAACACAAAGAAGCCAGAATGAAAGTTAATAGTGAAGTCATTAATTTCATGTTGTGATAATATGAGCAGAAAGCTAAAACCAGAGAAGATTGTTTGTGTAGAATGGATTGCAGGCAGAAAACTGAAGGCAGAGAAACAAGTTTAGAGGACAAAAGGATAACATATAAAAATCAAGAACTCTATATATTGTATAGAATAAGAATGAACAATTTTGAAATAAAATTTAAAAACAGCATGATTCAAATAACATCAAAAATATGAATAGTTGATAAATCTAATAAAATATATCACAGACTCCATATGCTATAAACTATAAAACACTGATGACAGAAATTAGCAATGACAACTAAATGGAAAAATATTATATTAATGAATAGAAAGATTCAATTTTAAAGATGCTGGTTCTCTACAAACTAGCCATTCAATGCAACTTTAACCAAAATACCAGTATATTTTTTTTGTTTGTACTTCAGAGCTATTGATAGGAGGCTTCAGAAATTTATGTTAAAAGGCAACAGAAAAATATAAGGCAGTGTTTTGAAAAAGAATGAAATTGAAAGAATCACACTAAACAATTCCAAGACTCACAATGTAGCGAAAGACATCAAGATAGTGAAGCGTTGTCCAAAGAACAGATAGAAACAGTAAAACAATGAAATCTAATAGAGAGGGTAGAAATAGATCCCACATAAATGGCCGGGTAATTCAATAGAGAAAGGAAAGAATTCTAAAAAATGCTATTGTAACAAATGCACACAAATATGCTTAAAAGTCCTTCACCACACACAAAAATTAACACACAGTGGATCATAGACATGAATACAAAATAAACAAAACTATAAAACATCTATAAGAAGCAAAGAACATCTTTATGAACTTCAGTTAGCAAATGTATTGGCCTCAATAGCAAGAGCATAATTTATAAAAGAGAAACAACTGATAACTGCACCTAAAATTGAAAATTTTTACCAGACAAATTAAATGTTAAGAAAATAAATAGGAAAGACATACTGGAAGAAAATACGTACAAAACAACATTCTTGTCAAAAACAAACATACCCAAAATACATAACAACTCAAAACTTGATCATGAGAAAGTAAACAGATTTTTTAGAAATTAGCCAAAGATTTGAACAGACATTTCATAAAAGAAGAAATGTAGATGTCAAATTAATTTAATTACAAATAATTTTTTAAATAGCTCAGAAGAAACATTTACTGGGGAAATGCTGGCATGCCGTATAAGCAAGTGTTTTTGGTATTTTATGAGCATAGTGTACCCAAAGAGATATTATTTTTCAAACACTCTTTGTGTGCTTAATATTTCTCTTTGATTAATTTTTCAATCTGTCCAGTAAGTTGCCTTTCTGATTTACCAGGAGAGTGATACTGCAGGCCAATTGATGAGTTCCTACTTTACTTTTTTTAATTTTTTTTAAATGTTATTAATATAAGGGTATTTACCATTAGGTTACATTGTTTGCATTTGTTAGGAAAAGTCTGAGCTGTACTTGAGTCCTTCACCCAGGAGGTATGCCATATATCCCTTCATTGTACTCATTGTCCTTATATGTCAGAGAAATGTAAATCTTTGCACTATTTTTAGAAATAGCATCTTCATATTTCAATGCAACTTTCAAGGGACGTGGCAGCAAAATCTCTAAATGTGTTATAATCCTACATTTTCGCTCTTCCCTTTGCATTGTGACAGTCTTTGTTAGGACAAAAAGAATTTGAATAGGGAGACTTAGATATTCATCGAGAATCTCTTCTTCTTGTCAACATCTCTCATGGACTAACACTGTCAATCCTGATTAAAATGACCCAAAATCTTTCACCACTTAATTTCACTTTGGTCCCTTTTTTCTATGTTGGTTACAATTGATTAGCTTAGTTTTTTCTGCTGCTGAAAACGGAGTCTCCTACCAAGGTTTCACCTGCTTGTGCCGAGAATTGTTACCCTCTGTGACCTCATTTGATGTGGTGTGACAAAGGAGCAGAATGCTGGAAACTAGGAATATTCAGGAAAATGCAGAGTATATTTTTAATAAAAATTACATAGAGAAGAAGAGAGTGAAAAGTTTTCTGTAATTTACACTAAAAATGTTGGAGGTTTTCTTCAGTGTATGACTCAAAACAATTTTGTCAATTATTATAGACTTATTGTATACTTATTATTGTTTATATAATTATAAATATGACTTTTAATCTTATTTTCTTATTGTTTATATTCCATTTCTTTAGAATATAAATTTCTTGAATGTACAGATACTTCCTTTGCCATTGAATTCAAGAAAACTATAGTTGTATTTGACCCACAGTAAGCCCTAAATGAATATTTCAGTAATCTATGAATAAAAAGAAATACATTATTTACCCAAAGCGTATTTTGTATTTGACTCTCATGTGAGCTAATACAGCTAACTTGTTCATCTAGGAAGTGACCCGTGTCTTTCTATCCATAACAGCTAAGGTTGCTGAGACCATGGTGAGAGGCAATCAAACTACTACAGTGACAGAGTTTCTCTTCTCTGGATTCCCCCACTTTGAAGATGGCAGCTTCCTCTTCTTCATCCCTCTGTTCATAATCTACATATTCATCGTTATTGGGAATTTCACTGTGTTTTTTGCAGTCAGGATGGACAGCCGTCTCCACAATCCCATGTATAACTTCATCAGCATTTTTTCATTTCTGGAGATCTGGTACACCACTGCCACCATCCCCAAAATGCTCTCTAACCTCATCAGTAAGCAGAGGACCATCTCCATGATCGGCTGCCTCTTGCAGATGTACTTCTTCCATTCCCTGGGGAATTCGGAGGGAATTTTGCTGACCACCATGGCTATCGACAGGTATGTTGCCATCTGTAACCCTCTCCGTTACCCAACCATCATGACCCCCCGGCTCTGTGCTCAGCTGTCTGCAGGCTCCTGTGTCTTTGGCTTTCTTGTGTTACTTCCAGAGATTGCATGGATTTCCACACTGCCCTTCTGTGGACCCAACCAAATCCATCAGATATTCTGTGACTTTGGACCTGTGCTTCACTTGGCCTGTACAGACACCTCTGTGATTCTGATTGAGGACGTGATCCACGCAGTAACCATCATCACTACCTTCTTAATCATCGCCCTGTCCTATGTAAGAATTGTCATTGTCATCCTGAGAATTCCCTCCGCTGAGGGAAGGAAAAAGGCCTTTTCTACCTGTGCAGGTCATCTCATGGTCTTCCTCCTGTTCTTTGGTAGTGTGTCCCTCATGTACTTGCGTTTCAACGTCACTTATCCACCAGTTTTAGACACAGCCATTGCCCTGATGTTCACTGTATTTGCCCCTTTCTTCAATCCCATCATTTATAGTCTGAGAAACAAGGATATGAAGAATGCAATTAAAAAACTCTTCTGTCCTCAAAAATTGTTGAGGGTTAATTCTAAGCCAGTTTCTCTTCGATTGTTTTGAAATCTAAACTGTTACTACGTGTTATTACTCTATGCCTAGTTTTTGTCACATGGAAATTCTATCATTCTGTTTATCCCCCATATTTAGAAAAACATACTTATATTCTTGTGTCATCTATATGAAACTTACTGTGTATATCATCAGAGAACCTATGATGTGATTGAACAAGTATAATTTTTTCTTCTGAACATTGCAATTAAAGAAAAATTGTTTACCATTTCAGAGGATTAGAACTACAGGATTTGTACCTCAGAAGCTAATCATGTATGCTGAAGAATCATTCTATTTAGGAAACAGATTTGGGAAAAGCTTTCTGTTTAATTATGGAGCATGGATTACCTGAACGTGTTTATCTGGATGTCAATATCTAAGAAAAAGCCAAAATAATATTTGCTATAGTTTTATTATTAATACTTTATTATGGTTACCTCCTTATTATAATAATAAGTATACATATTTAATAAGATTAGATTATTGATATCATCAGGCACATTTAAGAAAAAGCTACAGTGTCAAACACTATTTACAGCAATACATTTTGATCCACACATCTAAATTTTAGCTATTGTTTGCCTTTCCAGGGCTAAAATTCTTCACTTTCTTCATTTTCGGTCAAGAATCTTCAATGTATCCTCTGAATGGTAGTTTCAAAAATAATAGGATTCAATTAACTTTTTTTATTTTAATTTATTTATTTTTATTGTTAAGTCATAGCTGTGTACATTAGTGCAATCAAGGGGTACAATGTATGGGTTTCATATACAATCTGAAATATTCTCATCAAACTGTTCAACGTAGCCTTCATGGCATTTTCTTAGTTACTGTATGTAGGCATTTTGACTAATTGCTCTGACATTTTCCTCTTTTCATGCTTTCTATGATTGTGTTAATTTAATTGTCTATCTTAATTTATTCATAATCATTTAAATTATATTTTTGAATATAAGAAAAAATATTGGTTTGAAGATAGCAGTTTTATTTCACATGTTTAAATTTTCTTCTTTAATAAGTCCAGTTAGATGACCAAATCCAAGGTCATATTAGTTTTTTACAGATTCTAAACCCAAGACTTATAATCATGGCAGTAATTCCTTATTTACCGTGTTTCCCCAAAAATAAAACATCCTCCGAAAATAAGACCTACTTATAGATTTCCTTCTGGGTGAAATATAAGGTATCCCCCCGAAAATAAGCACACAACCCCCCCCTCTGTCTCAGAATGAAAATTAATTTACCGTAAACTGGTTGCTAGGGCCACCCCAACTGGCATCTAGCAACCAGTGACGTTATGCGGAGTCCTCACGTCCGTCAGTGCTGTGTGGAGGCGGAGCAGAGGTCGGAGTGAACAATGAGTTGGGGTGGGAGAGAGGAGGAGACTTTTGTAGATGCGTGTAGAAGAATAGGAGGATCAGAGTGGATGGGTCACGGTGAACAATAAATGTGTACTGTATTCTTCTTCATGGAAAAATAAGACATCCCCTGAAAATAAGACCTGGCACATCTTTGGGAGCAAAAATTAATATAAGACACTGTCTTATTTTCGGAGAAACAGGGTAGTTATCTGACAGTGGTCGTATCAGTATGCGAACACAAACACTTGAAGCCTAATATAGTTCTCAACATATTTCATGTTAATATCTCTAGAAATGAATGAAAAATAAAACTATACATCCTGAGAAACAGGGAAGGGTAACTTCAATAGACAAAATTTAAATGCTTTTCTTAAGCCAGAGTGCAACTTGATGGGGGTTGCAGAGTTGGAATTAATGACTATGTAGAATATTCGTAGCTACAAAGTAACTTGCCTAGGTATTTGTCCCCTAATCTCCACCTGGTAGATGATATGCTAAATAGAACTGGGGCAGCCCGGATTCAATAGTTCTGGTTTAGGATTGTGCAACCAATGGGGGGGGGGGGGAGGAAGCAGGTAGTGGTTTCTCATAATAAACCTTTACTATATCCATTTTTGTTTGTTTATTTGTTTGTCTGAGACAGAGTCTCATGGTGTCGCCCTTGGTAGAGTGTAGTGAAGTCACAGCTCACAATCACAACTCACAGTCACAGCTCAAACTCTTGGGCTTAAGCGATTCTCTTGCCTCAGCCTCCCAAGTAGCTGGGACTACAGGCCCCCGCCACAGCACCAGGCTATTTTTGGTTGCAGCTGTTGTTGTTTAGCAGGCCTAGGCTGGCTCAAACCCACCAGCCCAAATGCATGTGGCTGGTGCCCTACTCACTGAGCTACAGGCGCCAAGGCAACTATATCCATTTTTTTTGCCATAAGAATTTGAGCTCTAATCTAACAAGGAAACTATTAAAATTAAAGGGTTGCTAGTACATTTTGGGGGGTGGGGAAGGCACAAACCTGGAAAGACAGGCACATCTGGATTTCCCTAGAAACTCTAGAAAGGCTCTTTTCTTGCAGTAAGATTACATAGAAATGGAGGAGCCTTTGCAAATATTGATGGTTGCATTACAATCAGCTAAATCTATGGTAGTTAAAGCAGCTTTGTATGACTTCTTGCCCAACACAAAAATTAATCCTCTTTGAGGAGAATATCCACATCTAATTTTCTCTAAAATTCAGCATAAATAATTTATTTAATTAAAAAATTACCATAGAATGTGGATACAAAACCATATAATGAAATCCCAAGAGGAAAAACAGGTAATAGAGACTTACGAGAGATTGACATATTGGTGTTATCAGATATTAACTTTAATTTGGTATTATTATATTTTTTAAAAGACAAAATCAGTAATTTAGGCAGAAAATTGCCATTTAAAAATTTAAATGAAATGAATACAAATAATAATATAATAATTAAGGCTAAAAATTGAATAGATGTTTTTAACAGCAAATTAGCCACGGGCAAAGAAAGAACTAGAAAATTGTTTTGCTCCAAAAAAAATTTTAGAATAAAGCATGGAGATATTAAAAAAAATAATTAAAAACACATATATATTTAAAAAAAGGAAATGTGAAAGACATATAAGGTTTTCAAGAAAAAGTGACGGAAAGAGGGGAGACAGCAGAACCAAAGCAAGATTTGAATCAACAGACAAAATATTTTCCAAAAGTGACATCAAGAAAAAATTTACGAAGTCCCAAAAAACAAAAATAAGACACAAAAAGCATATCATACGTTAACACTTATTAAAAAAAATCAAAGGTAAAGAGAAAATCATAAATGCATTGGGGTAAAGATGCTCAGGATATATTATTTTCAACAAAGCATTTTGAGAGCTGTGTTTTAAATAGACTGGAAGCAACAACAACTGTTAAGATTCTTCTACACAGTAAAAATATTCTTCAAAGATGAAGATTAGATAAAAACATTTTTAGGTTTGCAAAAATACGGGGACTTTTTAAAAAAACATCAGAACTACATAAGAGATTTTTTTTTAAGCAGAAGTGAAATGATTTCAAAGCTGAAAATAGCAATGTAGAAGAAAATAAAGATCAAGAGAAAAGATAAAATGACGGGGATAGGTTCTAAGAATATATATGAGTAGGTGAGCAATTTCATCAGTGTGAAAACATCAGAGAGTGTGCTTACACAAACCTAGATGCCATAGCCTATTACTCCTAAACTACAAATCTGTAAAGAATGTTACTGTACCTAACACTGTAGGCAGTGGTAAATCCAGTGGCAAGCATTTATATATCTAAACATAGAAAATGTACAGTAAAAATATAAAATGGTAACCCTGAATAGAGCACTTACATAAATGGAACTGGGACTTTCAAGACTAGAAGTTGCTCTGGGTGGGTGAATTTAAAGGCTCAGGGACATTACTGTACACCACTGTAGAATTTATAAAGGCTGAACTCTTAAGCTACACTAAATTTGTTTTTTAAATATACACATATTTCTTTTTTTTCTTTTCTTTCTTTTTTTTTTTTAAGAGGCAGAGTCCCATTTTGTCACCCTCGGTACAGTGCCATGGCATCACAGCTCACAGCAACCTCCAGCTCTTGGGCTTAAGTGATTCTATTGCCTCAGCCTCCTGAGTAGCTGGGACTACAGGCGCCCACCACAATGTCCAGCTATTTTTTTGTTGCACTTTGGCCAGGGCTGGTTTCAAACCCGCCACCCTTGGTATATGGGGCCAGAGCCCTACTCACTGAGCCACAGGTGCCACCTTTTTTTCTATATTTTAAATACATTTTTTTTATTATTGGGGATTCATTGAGGGTACATAGAAGCAGGTTATATTAAATTTGTTTTAAAAATATAATTTTCAATCTTTAGTAATAAATTTTGGCATATTGTAACATTTTTTACCTTATAAATTTATTCATTTTTTATTGCTGACTCCTTTGTAATAACATTTAACTTCAGACAAAGTCACGTTGTACAGCTATACGAAAAAGGTGCCCTTTCTTAATATCTTTATCCTATAAGTTCTTCGAAATTTTTTCCTACATCTTAAACATTTTTGTTAAAAACTAATATGCAAACACACACTAGCTTAGCCCTAAACATTGTCAGGTTCATCAAAATCACTTTTTCCATCTTCACATCTTGTCCCACGGGAAGGTCTTCAGGGGCGATCACAGGTTTGGCCCTGCCATCTACTGTAATAGCAATGCTTTCTTCTTGAGTACCTCTTGACCTTCCTGGGTTGTTTTACAGCTAACTTTTTTTTATATGTAGAAATATACTCTAAAATAATAATAAGAAATAGAGAATAACCAATAACGAGGTCATATATTATCATTATCAGGTATTATGACCTATGCATTATCTTACGAAATCATCATATGTATATCCATCTGCCAGTGACTAAAAAGTCATTCTGACTCTATGTGGATTATATTCATAAATTTTAAGTAAAACAATGATGAAATATACTGTGAGAATTAAAATAAGCAAAGATTTACAATCATAATACAAAATACGTGAGGAAGAAAAACTTGAAGTAGTCTAATGTGTTTGAATTATCTTGAATTTGCTCAAAAATACTAATTTATGTTAGTTTTTATAAATCTATGAGTATATTTTTAATATCTAAGATTACTAAAGTTTTAGTAAAAAAATATATAACCATCTAATAGGTGGGAAATATAAGAAGACAAGTAATGCCTTCAAAAGACATAAAAAGACAAAAATACATATAGAAGATAAGAATATATTTTCTATTCATTACATTCAAAGTAATTAAACTAATACTCCAATTAAAAGACAAACATTTTCTCACTCAGTAAAAAAATTTAGTGCTGCTCTAAGAGGCATATTTTAAATTGGTAATGCCTCCTAATGCCACAACCCTTTAATACAGTTCCTCGTGTTGTGGTGACCCCCAACCATAAAATTATTTTCGTTGCTACTTCATAGCTGTGATTTGGCAACTATTGTAAATCGTAACGTAAATATCTGATATGCAGGATATATTTTCATTATTACAAAGGGGTCGTGACCCACAGGTTGAGAACCACTGCTTTAAATATGTGAATACGGAAATATGGGATGTGAAAGATAAATTTTAGATCATGCAAATATTCAACAAATTGATATAACTATACTAATATTCAAATAAAGTCAATTTAAAGCAAGTATTGTTGAAAATGAAAAGGAAGCTACACTAATGATACAGCTGTCAATTCACCAAGATTCAATAATTCTATATTTGCATGTTTTAAATAACATTGATTTAATGTTTGGAGACAAAAATTAGTAGAATTAAAAGGACCAATAAGGAAATTCCCAGTAACAATAAAGGTTTGAGAAACAGGCTAGCAAACCGAACATAAATGATGAAATAGAACACTTGATTTGTGCAAAGTTTACACAAGTATATTCATAGCGTAAAAATTCAATGAGGCATATATTTATCATGTATACTATTTTTTACATAATTTATATATTATCAATTTTTTCTGAAAAATTTTTATTTCCATATTATTTTGTTTTTATTTCATTTTTCTTTTAAATTTTTTTTAAAGTAGCATTGGATATGGTGAGAGGCAAAGTTTTAACATTTTTTTCCTTTTTAATGGAGACCTACTTATGCCACATTCTTATTAAATCAATCTACTCACCCAGTGATAACATGCCACCTTTATCCTATGATATAGCTTTCATTTTTACCGCTTTTACTCTAGACCAGGCGTCCTCAAACTTTTTAAACAGGGGGCCAATTCACTGCCCCTCAGACCGTTGGAAGGCCGGACTATAGTTTAAAAAAAAAACAAACTATGAACACATTCCTATGCACACTGCACATATCTTATTTTGAAGTAAAAAAACAAAACGGGAACAAATACAATCACACCACCTCATGTAGCCCGCGGGCCGTAGTTTGAGGACCCCTGCTCTAGACTGTCCATTAAATCTTCTAACTTACTTACCTGTTCAGAATCTCCTTGTGCTATGCTGATTGGGTACCAGTAGCTATATTGTAAATTTCAATCTGTAGTTTCTCTCAGTTTTCATTTTGCATTTTTAAAGAAATTCTCACTTAGTGACATGATTTTTAAATGATTTTTCTTGTTACTTATCCTGTCACAAGTGAACAAACTTTATTAAGCTTGCCTTTAAATGAAAAAATATTTATTACATTAGAACAAATAACTGTTTTATGATACTGAGTCTTCCCACACAGAGAAGAATTCCATTTCTGATGGCAAATTTATGGAGTGAGGATGACCAGCTGGAACAATGGAGTTGTCATCGACTGAGACAGAGAAGACAGTAGTAAGAAGATGTTGTAAAGAGGAATGTCAGAAGTTTAATTATGCATATTTTAAGTTCAAGTGGACTATTACAGACCTAATAACAGCATTGAGCAGGCTGTTACATGAGTCACATACTGAGGAGGGAAGCAGGATGGAGGTGCATGTGCGAATCAGCAGCATCTATCAAGCACTTAAACCATGAAACTGGGCAGGAAAACCAAAGGGCTAGCTATGGGGCACAGAGACAATACCAGATTTGGGGGACTACAGGAGGGGTCAGAAAATACAACCCAGAGAGAGAGAGAACAATTAGATAGAAGGAAAACCAAGGGTCCTGAATATAAGTCAAATAAAATACATCAAGGAGGAGAGAATTGTTAACTTTGTCAAATTCTGCTAATAGTCAAATAAGATAGGAACTAGAAAGTGACCACTGGGTTTAGACACCTAGAGGTCACTATCAAACTTAATAAGAGAAGTTTCCTGGAGCAGTGTAGGCAAAAGCCTGGCTGGATTAGTTTAACAGAAGAGGATCAAAGAAAAATTACAGAAATTCCAAGTAAAAATAGCTGTTTCCTAGGATTTTACTCCCAATGTGTATATTTATACATTCTTATTGATATTTCTAACAGAGAAGCATTTTTACAAATCTCTATTATACTTACTCTATGTTATTAAAAGTATTTTTGAAACTGATTTCACTGGTTGTGACTTAATTGTAAACACAATGAAAGTAGGTCTTTAACTCAGTTTAACTTTGGATATAAGTAGTTTCTATTTTTATCTCTGTATTTATCTATGGTCTCTAATGTATTTACAATAAACCACGACTTTGTATTAAAAGCAAAGATTTATTTTAAAAGTATAATAATTTATCTGTGATGAAAAAGATATACATGCTTTGATATCGCTAATAGACACCAAAATGACATATTTTCACCAGCAATTTAGCAATCTGAATCAAAAAGTTAGTAAGCGTGACTATCCAATTAGATATAAAAGATAGAAGATATCTTTGATGAAGTAGCTGAGAGTGAACCAAGCAGAAAAAATACGCAAAGGAAAACATTTGTGTAAATACTATGAAGTTAGAAAGATCTGGATGCAGTGCAGGAACCTGAAAGCAGGGTAGGTCCTGACGGGACACAGTGTGTAAGCGTCAAGAGATGAAGGTGAGAGGCAAAATACTCAGAATGTTACAGGCCATGCTGCAAGATAAGGGAATTTAATCCAACCTGCAAGTGAAGACGTTGAAGAGAGTTAGATTCCTAACAAGGTCTGGATAGTAGATTGGACTGGAAAATAAGTGGAGGCGAAAGGGTAATTTAAGAGACCTTATCAGGTATCTTTTGCTAAGGAAAAACTACCCCCCAAATTAATGGCTTAACACAATCTAAGTGTTAGTTTTATAATTTCATGGATTGGAAGTTTGGGCTGGAACTGAATGTGTGGTTTATCTGACCCTGGCCTATTCATGTCTCCAGGATCAGCACTGATTGGCTAGAGCTTACCAAGCTAGGACAACATGTAGAAACTGTACTAGCTTGCCAAGTTAGGACAAATTGTCCTCTTGTTCGTGGGGTGTTTTACCTTCCAGAAGGCTGGTGGTCTGAGTTTGCTCCTGCAATGGCTGGCTAGGGAGTTGAGATAAGAGTGTAGGTGAGTAAGGACTTTTGAAAGCTAGGGTCAGAACTGCCACAAAATCTCTTCTGTTCCATTGTGTTTGTCAAATCAAATCACAACTAAGAAGAGAGAAAGACTCCATGTCTTGATGGAAAGGGCTGTCATTTGACTCTCAGGGAGCATGGATACAGGAAGAGTTAAGATTGTACTATTTTCTTTGCTATATAGAGATTATTGGCATCCTCACATTATGCTCAAATCCACACCACTGGAACTAATCATGTACATATGGGCTGAAAAAGTGGAGAGGGGTCTGGATTTGGAAGAGTGGTGGAGGACCTCCTGAGCAGAGTAAACAGAGCTGGGCAGCACAGTCTTTTGCAAAGTCAACAATGTTACTGCAATGAATTATTTCCTCCTTGATAAAACCAAACAAGCTTTGAAAAATTTAATCCTTTCGGAAGGTATGGAAATAAAAAATAATTCTTAATTCTGTTGAAAGCAACTCTTGATAAGAACATATATTCACATAGCCTGTTGATCCTCAGCAAATCTGTCAAGGAGGCTCACATTTTACTAAGACTCTTGAAGTTCCTGACACAGTGGAGAAGTAATGAGGAAATATCAGAGGAGGAAGTTTCTATTAATAAATCCATGGGGAAAGAGAATTGGTGCTTTCCCCTAGTTATCATGGGAAATAACCTAGTAGAGAAATCTCCCTGGGAAATCTTTGCAAACAAGTATAACAGTCTTTCCTGCTGAACTGAAGGGACTTGAAGTACATAAACCCAGGACAGGGAAGGAAGCTCATTATGAAGAGGTAAGCAGATGTGCATGGGTCCTACACATGGGCATGTCATGCGAAGAGAGAAAGTCCTTTTCCCTTCTCTGGGAAAGGGAAAAAGACTCAGCTGGTGCTCCTTCTGTTGACTTAAATAACAGTATTTGGGGTCATATTTGAGATTGCATGAGTTGCTGAGTGGAATTATTCTTGGGGAAAGAATAATTACAGGATTAGAAATCAGTGACAATGTTGTATTTATTCTGGAGCTTGAGGGATTGAATAATAAAGACATTTTCAGCAGTAATGGTATTGTTCTTCTACTTTTATGGCCTTGGCCTTTTCTAAGTTAACTATGATCCAGAAATATGCATTTCACTAGAACTCTCTGGTTCCAAGCAAATTGATATAAACCAATTAAGATCAGAGGAACCTATTATTGAAATCTTACCCTGGAGTATTGACTAACAGAACACAGTCTCTACCCCAGACCAACTTTTTGTGCTTGCCTTCCCTTCTCCCAGTCGGATCGGGTCAGCTCATTTCACTCCTTCTAGTCTCCATCATATAAACATCTAACTGGAATATTAATCTCTTCAGAGTAAAATATCAATTTTGCCAAAACATAGACACCACAATTTTATAGAAAGGATGAGACCGTCACTATTGGGAAATAGATATGGATGCTAGAAACACAGTAAGATAATAACTATGACTGTTTTAGAGGTCAAAGAAACTCTCAATTCTCTCCAATTGTAGCCTTCATCTCTATACAGATTTACAAATGAGGTCGGTATATAACTCTTCTTTATCCCTTTTCTTAATCTCTTCATGTGTGTAGGTCAAGTGTTCATCAAGCCCCAAGTATCAGAGCAGCCAATTAAAACACAAAGAAGCCAGAATTAAAGTTAAGAGCTTATTGGGATACTATGAGCAGAAGGTTAAAACCAGAGAAAATGCCACTCCCCTCTGTTCCATTTTCCCCAGAGGACTAGTGCACCAGTAGAAGGTCAGTAGATCAGCGAAGGCTTGGGAGTTTTCTCATGGTTGAGGGAGCCCCAGTGCTAAAGGACTGAAGCATTTTTCTGAGTCCTGGGGGAAGAAAGGAAGAGAACTGGTAGCAGAAAAGTACTGGGCTGAGTTAGAGCACGACAGCAAGGTTGTCTGTTGTTCCCCCCAGTATTAGGTCCCCAAGAGACACCCCAAGAGCCTCTGCCAAAGGCTCCAGGTAAAGAGAATTAGTTCATTTCTAAATGGTTTATATTGCCTAAAAAGAGATATTATTGTTCAAACTTCCTTTGTGTTCTAAATATTAGTTCTTGACAAAATTTCAATCTGTCTGTAAGGCTGGCTTTCTGAATTACCTGGAGAGTAATGCCTGAGTGACATTGATGAGTTTATCCGCCCTACTTTTAGATATATTAATAGCATTTTCATACTTCGTGGAACTTTCAAAGGACATGGTGCAATAACCTCAAATTGTGTTAAAATCCTACATTTTGGCTTTTCCCTTGTCATGGTGATGGTCTTTGTCAGGACAGAAAGTATCTGAATAGGTAGACTTAGATATTCATCAAGAGTCCCTGCTTCTTTTCAATATCTCTCATGGACTGAATCTCTAGGAGTCTGATTAAAAAGACACAAAGTATTCCTCTGCTAAATATCTCCCTGACCCCTTCTCTTTCTTCTGGCCAATTTTTGCTAACTTATTTTTTTCTACTGCTGGTAATAGGGCTTCCTACCAAGGCTTCCCCGTGATGTTTGTGCCTAAAAACTTGACTCTCTTCTTTATCCACATTTGATGTTACTCTGTGCTGTGATAAAGAAGCAGAATACCAAAAACTGGGAATATTTACAAAAATGCTGAATATATCTTTATACTAATTATAAAGAGAAGAGAGTTAAAAATTTTGTCTAATTTATACCAAAAAATGTTAAAGGATTTATCTGATATGTAACTCAAAATGATTTTGCCAGTTATTACAAAGGGCAATTGTTATTAGTATCCTTAGAAGCTTATTTTAGTTTATGTAATTATAGACATGACATTCTTTATACCTTATTTTCTTATTATGTGTATCCTTATTTTTAGAATATAAGCTTTATAAATACAAAGATACTTCCTTCACTGCTGAATTCAACAATGCCACAGCTGTGTTTGGCTTATAGTAAATCCTAAATGACTATTTCAATAATCTATGAACGAAGAGAAATACATTATTTACCCAAAGCATATTTTGCATTTGACTCTCATGTGAGCTAATACAGCTGACGTGTTCATCTAGGAAGTGACCTGTGTCTTTCCATCCATAACAGCTAAGGTTGCTGAGGCCATGGTGAGAGGCAATCAAACTACTACAGTGACAGAGTTTCTCTTCTCTGGATTCCCCCACTTTGAAGATGGCAGCTTCCTCTTCTTCATCCCTCTGTTCATAATCTACATATTCATCGTTATTGGGAATTTCACTGTGTTTTTTGCAGTCAGGATGGACAGCCGTCTCCACAATCCCATGTATAACTTCATCAGCATTTTTTCATTTCTGGAGATCTGGTACACCACTGCCACCATCCCCAAAATGCTCTCTAACCTCATCAGTAAGCAGAGGACCATCTCCATGATCGGCTGCCTCTTGCAGATGTACTTCTTCCATTCCCTGGGGAATTCGGAGGGAATTTTGCTGACCACCATGGCTATCAACAGGTATGTTGCCATCTGTAACCCTCTCCGCTACCCAACCATCATGACCCCCCGGCTCTGTGCTCAGCTGTCTGCAGGCTCCTGTGTCTTTGGCTTTCTTGTGTTACTTCCAGAGATTGCATGGATTTCCACACTGCCCTTCTGTGGACCCAACCAAATCCATCAGATATTCTGTGACTTTGGACCTGTGCTTCACTTGGCCTGTACAGACACCTCTGTGATTCTGATTGAGGACGTGATCCACGCAGTGGCTATCATCTTCTCTGTCCTTATTATTGCCCTCTCTTACATCAGAATCATCACTGTGATCATGAGGATCCGCTCCGTTGAAGGTCGCTGGAAGACCTTTTCTACCTGTGCAGCCCATCTCTGTGTCTTTCTGATGTTCTACGGCAGTGTGTCTCTCATGTACCTGCGTTTCTCTGCCACTTTCCCTCCAGTTTTAGACACAGCTATTGCACTAATGTTCTCAGTTCTTGCTCCCTTTTTTAACCCTATCATCTATAGCTTAAGAAATAAGGACATGAAAATTGCAATTAAGAAGCTTTTCTGCTCTCAGAAGATGTTTACAGTATCTGCAGGGTAATGCAGCTCATGGGAACATTTCACTGAGGATGGTACTCTAACATACTAAACCATAAATATAACATACAACTCATTCACTTTTGCACAGAGACTTTAGGTCTCTTTATCCAAGTCTTTCTTCCCATTATCCATATTTAATTTAGATAGCATGGACAACCAGTCTAGACTTGCACAGATGGGTAAGATATAGAAAGGAAATAAGATCTTTGAGACATTAAAATAGTTTACAAATGTTAATTTTTATTCCTTACATAAACATTATTATTTAAACCTTATATTACATAAACACTAAAACCAAGTAAGGATGATAAAACATATGAGTTAAGAGAATAAGATCTGTAGAAAAGTTTAAGGTTCATACTTCAGTGACACCACAAATTAGCTTTGTGCTTTGAACAAGTTATTAATTTCTCTCCATTTTAGTTTTATTGTTCTGAGTGTAAAACTAATATATTTTAAAACTTGGACTTTGGATGGTATAATGAATACTGAGTTATTCTATGCAGTTGCTTAAAATACTACATAACACAGGGCAAGTGCAAAATATATGTTAGTTGTTAATATTATTTGCCACTAATTATAAATATTTGTTCTTGATGTTTTAAGGAATGTTATAAAGGGTGACATATTAAAATCAAAAACACATGCAGAGGAATAGCTGTGATTATTATTATAATATTCTCTAGGACTGATTAGAAATAACTTGCATTTTACTATGACAATTTTGATTTAATTTATCCAATTGAATTGAATAAAATTATTTAGTTAATAGTAGTCTCAAACATACTAAGAAGTGGTAGATCGATAAGATATAGATATTATTACAGATATGTATTATACTGAACTACCTTATCCTTGTTTTTATTATCATTCCCTATGAAATGTATTTAATGCATTGCTACCTGAAATTTTCTAAGATTAAAATTTAGATTTCCGTATTAAATTAATGCTTAAAATCACATATTTAAAGTTTCCTGCACCAAAAATTAAAGGTGAATAAAAATGTCAGGGTTTGTTAAACTGCTAGGTGTCCTAAGTACTGAAAAGTGCTAAAAATGTAAAAATAAAGATTGGAGTATATATAACACTGCCTAAGGATCTTCATAAGGGTTATTTTAATACCTCAAAATATAATATTTCGCACTCTTTTCTAGAAAAGAAAAAAACTTTTGCTTGGGTAAAGTATCCAAAAAATCAATTGATTCTATCAAGTAGTCTCACAGTGTACAAAGATACATATTTTAAAAATCAGCAGCACCAAAAACAAAATAAATTAAAACCAAAACATCAATTCTGAGGGTAAAAAAACCCAGCACCCAATAGATTCCAAAATTTCAAACATTTTCTTAAGAATAAGTGCATGAGACCCAAGTAAGGGAAATATTTATCCACCAGATATTCAACAACAAAATAGGAGAAGAGAGCCTAGGAATTAACTGGATGGAATTCTGTACATAATCTATTGGAAAGATAATCAAAGCTTGGAAAGCAGAATTAAAAGCCATGGTGTACTTAGGAACTCTGGACAGAGAGAATGGAGCTAAATTTAGATGTGGAATTTCCCAGATTACAAGGGAGCTGTGCCCTAAGCTATATTTAGAAACAGATGTGGAAATCAACGTGAAATATACAAGCTAGAGAAGTGATGAACTTGTAGGTAACCTGAGGATGCTAAAATAAAAGAAAATGTAAAATTCAACAGAAAGCAAACAGGTGGGAGGAGTCAGGGTGGAATGGGTAAACTCACACCTGGTGTGTACAATCACACTATCAGGGTGAGGAGCACACTTGTAACTTTGACTCATACTGTACAACAACTGATGTAACCAAAACATATGTACCATCATACTATTCTGCAGTGAAAAATAGAAGAAAAAAGTACTTCTGAACACAATAGCAATACTCTATAACTAACATTAGACTTCACAGTAGGTGCTTTTGTATTTTCTATGAGCAATTAGATTTAGAACTTTTACATTCTTCTCTTGTAATTTTTTTTGTATCAATCTATGTTGTCTCTTTCCTTTTTCTGTCTCTCTGTCTCATACACATAGGCAGAGATGTTCTTCATCTAAAAATAACAAACAAATCACTTTAATTTTGCCCTACACTGTATATATTCATATCATTAACTTTGTAAAATGCATAGTTTAATAATTTGTTGGACTGCTGTAATTAAAGGAGGAGGGACAAAGAGACACAGAAATTTGGATTTGGAAGCAAATGCTCTCTCAAAAATTTGTCCACTTCCTCCATGTTTTTAAGTTCATGAGCATAGAGATTTTGATAGTATTCAGAGATGATGTTTTGTACTTCCATGATATCAGTTGCAATTTCTCCTTTTAAATTTCTGATTGAGCTCATTCAAGTCTTTTCTTTTATATTTCTGGTTAATTTACCAAGAGACTTGTCAATTTTTTGTTGTCTTTTCAATGAATCAACTTTTTGTTTCATTAATCTTCTGTATAATTAGCTACTCATTTCATTTAGTTCTGCTCTGATCTTGGTTAGTTCTTTTCTTCTATTGGGTTTGGGATTGGTTAGCTCTTTCTTTTCCAGTTCCTTGAGACTACTCATTAGATTACTGATTTGTGATCTTTCTTTCTTTTGGATGTGGGTGTTTAAGACTATGAGTTTTCCTCTCAGGACTGGTATCCCATGGATTTTGATAACTCTCTTTGGAAATGCTCTAAGCTTTTTCTTCTTAAATAAATTTTGTCTTCGTTAAAGCTTACGTAAGTTACTTTTGTTTTCTATTTCACACTGCTTGTGCTTGCTCCAGTTTTACTCTCTGTTTCTACCCATTTTTCACTTTCCTTCTGACCCTCAGCTGAACTTTCTACTACAGCTGAGCAATTGAACCAGGTCAACTGGGGTTGAGGTCCTGGGACTCCTGGCCTCCAGTAGGACAGAGCTTGGATTGAAGCTACTGCTTACCGGGTAGGATTCTTAGCAAGTTATGTTCTTTTAGGCCTAGTTACGCTTGGTCAAGCTCTCCCTGAATTCATGAGAGCTAATTAATTATCCTCTTTGAGCACTTGGCTTGTATACATTAGGGAGATTACTATCTTGCAAAATTTGGATTTATACTCATTTCTATGTTCCATGTTAGATATTAATTTTCCAAAGGAAAGGAATCACATAATATTAATGTTTTATTTTTCAGAAGTTTGAGTGAACGGATGAAAGTGGAAACCATCTTGTCAGTAGTAGCATACAATGCTGTGAATTTGCTTTAGCTTTCAGAAGACTTCCCTGCTTGTCATTTCTCTGCCTAAAAAGGGTTTAGCCTATGTGTACACAAAGAAGGCAAAATGGGGGGGGGGAATCAACATTGTGGAACCTACAGCAGCAAGGTCAGTGGATTAACTGATACTGGGAAATACTGGCTCCAAACTTCAAGGAAAGGAGAAGGAAATGGGGATGGAAATAACATACCTGCACAAAAACAGGTAAGCTAGGCTGAGAGGTTAAGAAACAAACAGGATGGAAACCAAGCTCCCTCCTTTCATTTGCTCACTGACCTCCTTTCCTCCACTGTATCAACATCCCTCAAATCTAAGTCTTAGATTTCAGCACCTTAATTCATTAAAAGTCAATTCAACCAAAAGTACCACAGAAAGAGAATTTTTTTAGGTATGTTTATTCTGTTTCTTAGCGTTCCCAAGCTATATTATTTGTCCTGGATTGAATTCCCTGGGATAGGAGTTTTACTAATCACCAGCCTGACCTCAGTTAACCGCTTTCCCTAATTGGAGCCGTTTAGTGATGGTTGTTTTCTACTTAAAGCTTGAGTCATCTGTGTAGATGTCCCAAGAGAGTTTACCCTACCTTTCTAGTTATGCTCAGGAAATGATCCATACATACAGACACACATATAAAGAGAGAGTAGGATAGAGGGACACTAAGGCAGAGAGAAAGAGAGAGGAGAGGAACTCTACAGGGAGAGTCAGATCTGTATGTCACTGGGTGATGAAAGAAATTTACCTACAATGAAGGACTCAGGGTAGAAACATAGGAAAATAGCAAAGGAAGCTTGTTTTCTCTTTATACTCCACATCAGAGTAGTGAAGGTTGTCTTTATCCCTGATTATTCTGACCGTGGAACCTACAGCATCAAGGTCAGTGGATCAGCTGATACTGGGACATGGGACAGAGCCAGGGAAGGAAATAACATACCTGCACAAAAACAGGCAGTCCAGATAGGTCTATAGATATTGTGAGTAGCTGTTGTGAGTAGCTTGCTCCTTGTTTTGAGCAAGGAGTTAGGAATGAATGTTACTGTGCAGGTTAGTACAAAGCATAAAGATTTCAATTAGTACATTTTTTTAGGAAGCAGGTGGGATGCAAATAGGACCAAAGTTTAAAAGATTACTTTAAAACCACACATCATCATTGTGATTCATTTTCTGAAATGTTTAAGGAATAAATGTTTTAGGAATTGGTGAGGTTGCCAGCCATTTGTTGAGCATTTAATGGCATTGACAGTTGTACTAGACTTATCACTATGGACATCTAGATGAAGGTGAAGGGCTCCATACGCAAAGCTGAATGGTGTTTCTTTATGGTTCAGATCTTTCTTATCCTTTCCTTGGTATAATCATTTCTCTTCAAAAGATTAGAGAAATGGGTCTGGGTCTACTCAAGATACAGCTTCTTGAACTAGAAAATTGGTTTATTTGATAGAACACTGTTCTGAGGACCATAGTTAGAAAATGTAGGGACTACTTTTAGGAGACATTAAGACTTATGAAAAAGATCAAATATGTTTGCAAAAATCAAGAAAGCTTAAAATAAAAATATTTTAAAAGTAATATATATATGTATACATAGTCCCCAAACTTTCCACATCCCTGTGTGTATATATATGTTCTTCTAGGTGTGTGTGCATGAGCACATATATACATGCATATGTTTCACAGAGAATAGAAATACACTGGTTGAAGACATGTGATAATAGCTTTTTAAAACTAGAGAGTCACAGGTAGAACTTGGTTAAGAAAATAGGAGAAAAACTGAAAGAGAGATGAGAGGGGGATTTTTTCAGGAAGGAGAAAATTCCTTTAGGAATGTTTAGAAATCAGAAAATGTAAGTTACATATTTGGAATAATAGTTTTGCTAAACTGGATTGGTAATTAGCAAGTTAGTATAGCAACAAGAGATAAGGTGGCTTTGTTTCCTGAAGAAAATGAAAAAAATTATTATTTTTAGTAATATGTTAAAGGAAGATGATGCTAGCTGCTGTGTGCAAAAAAAGAATTTTGATGGGACTTAATCACATAATCAATGAACAAACACATGCATAGGTATTATAAACTATTAATAGAGTACCCTTTCCTAAGGAATATGCAAAACAATAAAATCATCAATGACAGAGAAAAAAGAGTTTATTATTTCCTGATCCAGTGATTGGCAAAGAGTTATCCAAGAGAATTTGAGATTTTTTTTCGAAGAAGGGAAAATTTGGAGGAAGATAATGGTGAGAAAGTAAAACTTAAGTATACATATAAAAATGGAGTCACATGAGGAAACTAACACTTAGCAAAATTGCTCTTTAAGAAATGGAAGCTTGAATTGGAAATTCATTGCAAAAGTGTATACATTAGGACTAAGCATCTAAGTAGGGTAAAAGGAGAGATAATTATCATAAAAGATATTCATGATATATTAAGAAAAAAATAACTTAGGCAGAGTTTGATGGCTAATTTGGTTTCAGAGCCTAGGGAATAACAGAAATAATAATGAGTAAATTTGGTATCTAGGTGAACAAAAATTAAGTTGTTGAGGAAAATTGGTTTAGTGCTGAAGATAAGGATGGTGCACTCATTTGGTAATAAGTAAGTACTGCAGATTGAGTGGCTTAAACAGAAATTTATTGTCTTACAATTCTGGAGATGGGAAATCTGTGGTCAAGTTTGCAGTAGGAGTGCATTCTTCTGAGGTCTTTCTCCTTAGCCTGCAGGTATCTGTCTTCTCCCCAAGTCTTTATTTATGTTTCTCCCTGAAACTGCCAGTTGTCAAAATTTATGCTTCTGAGGACACTAGTCACATTAGATTATAGCAAACCCAAATTTCCTCATTTTAATTTAATCACCACTTTAAATACCTTATCTCTAAATACAGTCACATTCTGGGGGGGGGGGGCGGATTGGGGCACAATTCAGCCCATAAAAGTGGGAATGGCAAATTTGGGTTAAGGTGAGGCTCAAAGAGGAAGAGTCCTGAAGCAAATGTGTGGCTCAGGAGAGAGAACCAAAGCAAGAAATTCTGAGGTTACATTAATAAAAGAGAATAGAAGGCAGAAGCTGATAAGTTTTTTGATTAAATGAGATCTTGAAAGATATGATTCTTCTGTGTGAAAGGAAATTTAGAAAAAAGAGAAAAATGAAGATAAAAATTGTGGATTATCTTCATACTTAGGACATGGAATGGAATAGACATAAGGGACACCAGGATGGTGTGGAATCTAAAAGTCAAAGGAAGGAGAGACTTCCAAAGAGTGGGAGATCGAACTTCAGAGGCTAGTGACAATGAGGGAAGAAGGAGGCCATTGAATTTTCAATCAGAAAGCCAGTAGTATACTTGAAGAAAGAGATATGGAAAATTGAGAATAAATAATTTATTCAATGAAATTTTAAAATGAATGAAGAAATAAATATCTATTACAATTTAAAAAAATAATGATATTGATACAAAAGGGATAAATGGTCTGAGTAGAGGTGGCATTTTTTTCTCCAAGATTTAAACGATATGTGCATATTTGATAGCAGAAGAAAATAAATGAATAAAGTAAAATAAATAATTCTGAAAAGGGAATAAATTTATAGGACAATGTCTTATAACATATGATGTTTGAATTGTATTCCACAGACTCCCACAGCTTTTTCCATCCATCTAACTACCCCATAAAATTCTGCTAGAGCAGCTCTATATTTATTGCTCATTAGTTTCAGTTTTCATGAATTATATTTCATTTATCAAAAACTTCTGGTATAAAACACCCTTGCAATCTTCTTGTCTAGAAAACTCAGTACAGAGAGGATGGAAGGAGACAGAATGGTTCATCCTTTGAAAGAAAATAAAATAACATACAAGCATTTCTATAGTTTTCCTCCTCAGAATATTCTGTGAATTATTCTTAAGAATATATATTTGTAGCCGGGCTTTGTGGCGAGTGCCTGTAGTCTCAGCTACTCAGGAGGCTGAGGCAAGAGAATAGCTTAAACCCAAGAGTTTGAGGTTGCTGTGAGCTGTGACGCCACCCCACTCTACTGAGGGCAACCTAGTGAGACTCTGTCTTAAAAAAACAATAATAAATAAATAAATAAAAGAATATGTATTTGAAGAATGAGTTATCTAGAGGAAGAAAGAGAAGATGGAGAGAACTCACCAATGATGGCTTTGTCTTTATCATTAAAATCAGTCAAGTCATAGGCCTTGCAAAAATCAGATGAAGTGGGAGCTTGAGGAAAGAATTTTGGAACAGTTGTGAGGAGAGCACTAGGGAATCAATAAGACTTGAATATGCGAAAGAAAATCATCTTAATTGTCTTTCCTTCCTTGTCTAGCCTAATTCCATGTTTATCTAAACAAAAATGTTTCAAATGATTGTCTGCTGACCAGCAGGACCCAGTGCCTGGAAGTTTGCTAGAAATGCAAATTCTGGACCCCCATCTGACCTCAGACTTGCTGGATTAAAACTCTGGAGACCAGCAATTGTCATTTTAAGTTGCTCCAAGTGGTTCTGACACAAATTAAAATGTGAGAATCACTGTCCCAAAATGCTGGCTGTGCTTTCTGACTGGATTTTTCCCATTCTGCAGCTTTAGTTATGAATGAGCAGCTATGGAATACGGACCAGTTTCTTCTGCCTTTGTCTTCCTCTACACCCCCAATTCAGGCGTCTAGCCAGAGTCAGGTTTCTGGTAAGTGTATTCCTCTGATCAATAGCAGAACCTCCTAGAAGGCTTGAGTGCCCTGGGAGTGAAACTCTCACTTCCAACTTGGAGATGGAGAGCCCAAATT
Organism: Nycticebus coucang; assembly: GCF_027406575.1. Lineage (NCBI taxonomy): Eukaryota > Metazoa > Chordata > Mammalia > Primates > Lorisidae > Nycticebus > Nycticebus coucang. The sequence goes on from NC_069789.1 coordinate 102,345,104, forward strand.
GGACCACCTCACAGGAATTTATCTTCTCTGCTTTCCCTTATTCCTGGGGAAAGTCTGTCATCTGCTTCATCCCACTGCTCTTCATCTATGCTTTCATCGTTTTTGGGAACCTGGTCATCATCGCAGTGGTCCATCTGAACACTCACCTGCAAACCCCTATGTACTTCCTTATTAGTGCACTTTCTTTCCTGGAGATCTGGTATACCACTGCCACCATTCCAGAAATGCTCTCCAGCCTTCTTAGTGAAAGGAGGAGCATTTCCTTAAATGGTTGTCTCCTGCAGATGTATTTCTTCCATTCCACAGGCATCAGTGAGGTGTGTCTCTTGACAGCTATGGCTTTTGATCGCTACCTGGCCATCTGCAGCCCTCTACATTATCCCACTATCATGACCCCCAAGCTATGTGCCCAGCTGACTTTCAGTTGCTGTGTCTGTGGCTTTGTTACACCCCTCCCTGAGATCGCCTGGATCTCCACATTGCCATTTTGTGGGTCAAACCACCTTGAGCATATCTTCTGCGACTTCCTCCCAGTGCTGCGCCTGGCCTGCACGGACACACAAGCCATCATCATGATTCAGATAGTGGACATTGTCCATGCAGTGGAGATTATCACAGCCGTGATGCTCATTGTCATGTCCTACGTTGGTATTGTGGCTGTGATCCTACGCATTCGCTCAGCTGAGGGCCGCCGCAAAGCATTCTCCACATGTGTCTCACACCTCACTGTCTTTTTGCTCTTCTTTGGCAATGTGGCTCTCATGTACCTACGCTTCTCTGCCACCTATTCCTTGTTCTGGGATACAACCATTGCTCTGGGCTTTGCGGTTCTGTCCCCCTTCTTCAACCCCATTATCTATAGCCTGAGGAATAAAGAGATAAAAGAAGCTATAAGAAAGCACCTGGGGCAAGCAAAGATCATCTGTCATTAGACCAGGGAATTCAAGGAAGATCTCTTAGTTTGGAAAGGACTCCTATTCATCCTTAGCATTCTGTCTTTTCCAATCAGCATTTTACTGAAACTGGTCTCCCAAAGGTCACCAATGAACAATAGTTGAAGTCAATGACTTCTTTTCAATCTTTATCTGATTTGACATATTTTTGAATTAATTACACTTTCTGACACATTATTGATGGTAAATTCATTTTGTTGAAATATTTTACATAAACATTAATTTTAACACAATCAAAATATTTGTCTGTAAGACATGGTAGTTGAAAAATTATCTTTATAAGACTAGGTTTTCTTCATGGTGCCTCCAGTGTATATGGTTGAAGAATGGCTCAAATTTCTAAATTGAGTATTCCAGTATTAATCAATAAGTAATCTAATGAAGTTATCCATTAAGTAATCAATTTTTTCTTGCTAAATAAAAATGCCTAGTCTTTGTATTTACTGTGATTAAATGCACTGTGCATATTAAATCATAATGTAACAAATATCTGTTGAATAAATAAACCAGTACTAACATACTGCCATTGGATTTTTTCTAGCCAACTGGTCAACTGTAACCAATAATTCTTCATTTTTCAAGCTTTCTTCTCCTTGGGCTTTCAGCATTCTGAACTCTCTTTTAATCTTACCGTGTTGAGGGCACCTTCTCTTGCTGACTCTTCTTGTCACATGCTTCATAAAAGGTGATTTACTCCAGGGCCTGTGCCACAATTTGGGTGGGATAAAGCTTATTACTGCATAAACATCAGTAGGCATTCCCTCTCACACCAACACAAATCCTATAGCTATCAGAGTAATTTTTCCACTTTTGTGTGCACAGCCCTTTCCTTTTTTTTTTTTGAGACAGAGCCTCACTATATCATCCTCAGTAGAGCGCCATGGCATCACAACTCACAGCAACCTCAGACTCTTGAGCTTAAGCGATTCTCTTGCCTCAGCCTCCAAAGTAGCTTGGACTTTAGGTGCCTGCCACAATGCCCGACTACTGGTTGTTGTTGCTGTCATGGTTTATCAGGCTCGGGCTGTGTTCAAACCAGCCAGCTCCAGTCCACGTGGCTGGCACCCTAACCACTGAGCTATGGGTATGGAGCAACACAGACCTTTTCTTATCCTTATCCTTACCCCTAAATCTTATGATACTTTGAAGTCAGGTACAAAGAAAAGGCTCATGTTATCTAATAAAGAGCTGGAGTAAAGAAGAGAAAGAAAATGAAAGAAATGTCATACGTTGTGGGTGGAGGAAGTCTGGGTCAAAGAAAGGCTTCAGAGAATACATGGTTTAAAGAAAGGAGTGACAAGGGAAAAGGAGGATAAACAAGTATTTATAAGTTTAAGTTATGTATTTTTAATGTTCTTCAAAATACTCAAGGAATAGCATTACTTCACTGGTTGGTTAATTACCTTAACTGTGCTTTTTTAAGTGCAATATTGCTACAAACATAAAAACATAAATCTCGAATTTATGAAAAGTTCACATTAATTTTTCCCTATTTTCTCCACTTTGTACTGTACTTTTGTAAATATTATCAAAGGTCATAAAAATTTATCTATCTAACATTGCATAGCTTATATCCATACTCTCCCACCTTCAGACTTCTTTCCCCACTGCTAACCGAATTATTTCTTGAAATTTAAATCTGATAACTTTACTACTGTGCCTAAAAACCTTCTTTGATTAAACTCACTTTAAATGTCACTTTAAATTATCATCATATAGTAATGTTATTGGCTACCCTCCATGTGTGTTTGTGAAGGGTGGGTATGTATGTGCGTACTAAGGAATAGCCCAAGATGAGGGAGAAACAAGAGAAAAGGAAACAGAGAAAGAAAGCTCATGGTGCATTGCAAGCTCATGACCTTGCACATGTACTCTTAGTGTATTTATAGGGTTAAGGAAACATGTACCTTCTACCTTGGAGAGAATAGAGGCTGCTAACTCATTCCTCATTAACTTTAAATAGACAACTATTTTAAATTAGCAGCATTTTGGGTCACCAGGTAAGTAAGCTATAGTAACACAATCAAATGAAAAATATGGTACTTCTAAAATCCAAATAGGCCCACTAAGCATTGTGCCTTTTTTCTTGGTATACAATAGGCAAGAAGCAATAGCTTATTCTTTACCTTGGAAGGGATATCTTGATATGCCCCATAACAAATACTATATCCCTAGAAATTTAACTGAGGTAGAAAGGCCCTGGATTTTAGTCAGAGTTATTTTCCTCTCTCTGACACGCAAATTCCTTACAGTAAGTCTAAAGTAGTTCCTGCTTCTTGCTCAGTAGGACCAATAAGCACAATGTCAACAGTGCAATGGACCAGTGTGATATCCTATGAAAGGGAACGGTGATCAAGATTCATGAAAATTAAATTATAGGACTGGAAAGTTTATACAGTGTGTGTGCATGTATGCTTTATGTATTTTTCTTGAATGATCATTTCCCTAAGTTCATTTTTAAGGCTTCTTAGAGGAATCATTTTCCTAGTACAATTGTTATGACTAATTGTTGAACTCATTGAAATCTGAAAATATTTGTCCTTTCTACAGGTTTTTCCTATCAAATTAAATAATTCTAGAGCACCTACTATTTGTCAAGCACTGGTTTAAGGTTAACAATAATCCAGCAGTAAAATGGTTCCTGACTCCTGGAAGTTACATTCTAGCAGAAATGGATTTTATGTCCATCATAATACTTTTGTTCAAGTCCCAGTCTTATCATTTTAAAGGCCTCTTTCTCTACTTAATTTGAAGGTTCTGACTGAAACTCTTATGGTACCATTCTTATAGGAACTCTCTGCTGTATGAGGTCAGACAATTAAGCTTTGAACTCATCCTAGAAAAAGTGCTGCATACCTTATTGCTGACTAGGTCCAATAAACACAATGTCAACAGTGCAACAATACTTTGGAGTACTCCTTTTGGCCTTCTGGTAACCATAGTGATATTCAACAATGAGGTAGGTAGCACTTTTTCTAGGATGAGTTTGTAAACTTCATTGTCTGACCTCCTATGTTCTCTTGACAGTTTCCATGCTCAATGCAAGGTTAAAAATTCAGAGCGAGGTGAAAAGGTTAATATCATTGTAGGTAGGGAGTCCACCTCCATTGTCAAAAGAGACTAATCAGAATTTAGATGTTCAATGATCCTGGCATCATCAGGAACTTTCCGGTGGGAAGTTATGTCCCCATACTAGCTTAGAGGATCCTCTTCTTTCCCAACAGTGGACACTGTGAAAGGATAGAAGTTCAATTTGCTTTGTAACTCTGCCAATCACAGGATGAGGGTCTGTATTTGTTTTCAGCTGTTTCAACTCTACAGTCAGAGCAGATAAGACTCCACTTCCGTGCACACCTAGAAGCTCTTAAAGAAACAGGAAAGCTGGTGGTATAATGTTGTCCAAATCCAAAGACCAGAGAATCAAAAGCACCAATGACCAAAGGCAGGAGAAAAGTGATGCCCCAGCTCAGAACATCTGCCCTGTCTGTGCCTCGTTCTATTTGGTCTACCTTCCACAGATGGGATGGTGCCCACACACATTGGTGAGGTTAATCATTACTCAATTAGTTGATTCAAAAGGCAATTTCTCTTCCTGAAACACTCTAGAAGACACACTCAGAAATAATGCTTTATAAGCTATCTGACACCCCTTTGCCCAAATTGACAGATGAAATTAATCAGTACACATAGGGAGACTTATTTATCAACAATTTAGCATAGATAATCCCCAAGTTTCTTGTTAGTACAATTGAAATACTTCATAAATTTCTTCAAGAAGCATTTTAAACTATCTGCTATACGCAGAGGAGTATGGTAAGTGTGGGAACAACATGGGTCTCAGGTACAATCTCTGATATCCAGAATCTCATAATTCAGGGGAAATTAGAGTTTAAGAAATAGAAGAAACTGTAATGGGTCTTTTGCTCTTCCTCACCAAGAAGTAATCACTCTCTTCTCTTCTTTCCACATTAAAGGAGGGGGGGGATGAGTTAGAATACATAAAATTAGTGAAAGTCTTCCATAAGTGGTAACATAAAATATTTTTATTAAAATATGGAGCTGTCTTCACATTTGTTTTTCGTTATCTTGTCTGTGGTGAAAATCATCTATGTGCCTACTTTTTTTATTCATGTAACAGGATAAAGAAAATAAACTGTTTTTATTTAAAAGAGTATTATTAAAGTGATAGAGAGCACAAAGCAACTGAATTGCTCAATATTGGATGCATTTGCTACATTTGCTTTTTACTCTCTCAGATCTTTCCCCATGGACACATGCTTAAGATAAGAGATGAGGTTGTAGATGATAAAAAGACACAAAGATCGGGGCGGCGCCTGTGGCTCAGTGAGTAGGGCGCTGGCCCCATATGCCGAGGGTGGCGGGTTCAAACCCAGCCCCGGCCACACTGCAACAAAAAAATAGCCGGGCGTTGTGGCGGGCGCCTGTAGTCCCAGCTGCTCGGGAGGCTGAGGCAAGAGAATTCAGTAAGCCCAAGAGTTAGAGGTGGCTGTGAGCTGTGTGACGCCACGGCACTCTACCCGAGGGCAGTACAGTGAGACTCTGTCTCTACAAAAAAAAAAAAGACACAAAGATCAATCCTAACTGAGATTGCACATTAGAGGCAGAAGGTGGAAATTAATCTATGAAAAATGAGACTCTAGGTAAGGAAAATAAAGGAAGCTGTATTCGACATTTGAATAGTTTATAAAGAAAATGAGATGACCAAGGCAGGAGGTTGTTTTTCTCTTTGCTCTTTCCTTGTTACCTATTCTGTCTTTCCTTTCCCCCTTTCCCTTTATTTTCATATTTTATCTCTTGAATATTTTTCCACATCTTTTAAAACCTTGACTACAATATGACCTAGAATTAATGAATGAAGTGGAAGATGCCTTTAGAATAGCACCTCTAATTTTTCTTAATTAATCTTAAGGGAATGGGCTACTTTCTTTTGTTTTGATACTCAAAATCCTCAGACACTCTGGAAGAAAACTCTCAGGGGAAAATTAAGTAATTTTTAAACTCTTATAAATCTATACTTGTGTGTGTTCCATCCTATTTTCAAGGAAAAGGCAGAGGTGAGCATGAGGCTTGATGTCAGAAAGTTCAAAATAGAACCACGGACCCAATAGAAGGGATCTTTCTCCACCTAAAGATTCACTGGCCCAGAGAAAGGATCCAGAACACTTTGAGTGGGTAAAAAACAGTGGCTTTGGCCAAACGTGCTGAGGAAGAAAATGGTATGTATATAACGTGTATTAGTTGAGTGAGCAGTTGTGGGGCAAATGTAGACAAATGCAACTTCCCTGTACACTACGGTTCACATGAACCCTCATGCCCAATTTTGATAAGAACTATAGCCTATAAAATAATTTCTGTTGAATCACCTCACCTAATCCTCCCAACAAACTAATGAGGTAGAAATTATATGCACATCGTACACATTTTAACAAATCAAAACAAATGGATTTGTCTAAGGTCAGAAGGTTGGCTACTGACAGAACAAGTAACCAAAACCAGTCCTGATGTCAAATTGCATGTCTTCTTCCTGCAGTAGCACTCAGCACCACTGTCTCAGCATTACCTGTCAGGTACTACCAGAACTCTCCCAGATAGATACAATTTTAGTCTTGTTCACCCCTTTAGGGAAGAAGAGTAACTAGTAACTATAATTTTATCTAACAATTTATTATCTCTGTGTGCCAAGAACATGATGCTTCTGCATCAATTACCTTATTCAGTGCTTACAATATAGTGAGATAAGTGATCTCATCATTTCTTGTTTGCAGTTGAAAACATTAAGATAAAGAAAAGGCAAATAACTTTCTCAAAAGTGTAGACCTTGAATCCCAGCATCATGACTCCACTGACAATGGAGTCCACTAAAATCTCTCTGTACATTATCTGTTCCTCTATTCTGACTCTGATTGCTTTCTACCTGGAATTATAATTAATACACCCACTTGGAGCACACTGGTCATTCATTAATATGTGCATGCTTCCCCGTATCTAGCAGGCACTCTATACAATAATGGTCTCAGTGAATTGATTCATGGTTTCTGATGTTCTGTGTGGTTTTATCCACAAAAAGGATAAAAGGGAAATGATGCTAACAGTTGCCTCTCTATTTTCTGACATTTTGTTACTTGTGTTTAGCTCTTCAGAGCTCGGAATAACAGATTTTCCGAGGCTTTTCTATGTAAACAGAGGGTCTGGGTTCCTAGGGGAAAGAGAAAAGTTTGTACAAACAGCTGTATGTTCATTTATCTACTAAGTGAGTATGTAAGGACACTCTAAACCTTAATTGCAGGCTGAAAGCAATAAAATGTTGGCCATTTTGCAGCTAGGAAATCATAAATTTTTAAATCATATTAGTCTTAATTCTAAAATTCCATCACATTCTAGCCTACTCACTTCACATGTTAATAGTCTCATGTCACCTACACTTTCATTTCCTTTATGAGACTCTGATTTCCTGATTATTATTTTTCCATCAGCCACAGGAACATTGAACTAATTTTGTCTCAGGCACTCTGGGAAAATTGCTCTAAAAACAAATGCAACTTGATAGGAGTGAAAAAGATATGAATCACATATTCCTAAATTAGAATTAATCAATAAATCAACCAATTGTTATACATCATCCCTGTTTTTGTTCTATGCATTTTACATATAACTTTATAAAAATAATCTTTGTTCGCATAGAGTCTGAATATGAGTAGATGATAAAGAATAACCTAAATGAAATGTTGAATTGAACTCTGATGTATTCTTTTTTTAAGCAGATGAGGGCCTGATTTATAGGGACAAAGGTGAAGGGTATGAATTCTTTCTAACAAGAAAAAAAAAAGGAAAGGGGAAAATTATGTCAATTATGGAGGTGTGTTCTTGACTATCAGAGACAATTGATCACTTATGTTGAATTTCACAGTATAGTCGGCTAGGAGAAATACAGAAATTTATGTAGTTGGAACCGAACATCTTTTGTGGTGATCCTTCTCATTCCAGCATATTACACAATACATGGAAAACAGTAATTGCTCACTAAATGTCACAAATGAATTGGATATCTAATTAACTTTCTAAACTCTCTGTCCAGGAACCTCATTTCTTCTTTTTTTTCTTTTTTTCACTTTACAGCTGAGAAGATGGCCAATAAGAGTCAGACAGTAGTGATTGAATTTGTATTCACGGGCTTTCCTCAGTTGCGCGAAGGTGGGCTCCTGTTTTTCATCCTCCTGCTGCTCATCTACCTGTTCATCATCATTGGGAATCTTATGGTTTTCTTTGCTGTGAAACTGGATTCCCGCTTGCACACCCCCATGTATTTCTTCATCAGTGTCCTCTCCTTCCTGGAGATCTGGTATACCACTACCACCATCCCCAAGATGCTCTCCAACCTAGTCAGTGAGCAGAAGACCATCTCTCTGGCTGGTTGCCTCTTGCAGATGTATTTCTTTCACTCCCTCGGCATCACTGAGGTTTGCTTGCTCACCACCATGGCTATGGACAGATACCTGGCCATCTGTAACCCCCTCCGCTACACCACAGTCATGACGCCTCAGCTCTACAGTCAGCTGACGCTGGGCTGTTGCTTCTGTGGCTTTTTCACGCCACTCCCTGAGATTGCTTGGATAGCCACATTGCCATTTTGTGGTCCAAACCAAATTCAGAATATCTTCTGTGACTTTGATCCCATCCTGAATCTGGCGTGTATGGACACTGGCACAATTATATTAATCAAGATCGTGGATATTGTACATGCTGTGGAGATTGTCACCGCCGTAATGCTTGTGGCTTTGGCTTATGTCCAGATCATTGCAGTAATCCTAAGAATCCGTTCTGCTGAAGGGCGCCAAAAGGCCTTTTCCACCTGTGCTTCCCACCTTGCTATTTTCTTAATATTTTTTGGAAGTGTAGCTCTCATGTACCTGCGTTTCTCTGCAAAGTACTCCTTTTTCTGGGACACAACCATCAGCTTAATGTTCGCAGTGTTGTCTCCATTCTTCAACCCAATTATCTACAGTCTGAGGAATAAAGAGATCAAGGAAGCCATAAAAAAGCACATGTGCCAATCTATTATATTCACACATCATATCAAACAAGACAAAAAACATACTAGTTAATAGTATATTTATGCAAAATCTATATTGTTTTTAATGTCTTTATTCTGTTGTGCTTATTTTTTCTGTGCAAAGATAGTAAATTAACATTTCACCGTTCTTACTATCCCTGTGAATTTGTTAATAGTAAATGTCCTCAGAGATTGAGTGACCATAAAATCCAAAGAAAGTGGGATAAAATCTCCACAAGTCCTTGTTTTGTTATTTTTTAAAATCCAGAGAGAGTCTTAGAAAATTCTTTTTCTGCCTTGATATCTTCTCTAATCTTTTAAAATAGAAATAAACACACTTTCTCTGTGTTTTTATAAACACTTTCTCTGTGTTTTGCTGGGACCTCTATTTAGCATAATGTTTTAAAATTTTATTTCAGAATGTTACAGGAGTACACAAGTTTTGGTTACATAATTTGCTTTGTACAGAATGAGTCAAGGTTACACGTGTGTTCTTCACCTATATAGTGTGCATGGTACCCATTAAGTGTGAATTTACCCATCCACTCTTCCGCCTCTGCCTGCTTCATTTTACTTCCATATGTGTGCATAAGTGTTGATCAATTAATGTTGATTTAGTATTGAGTACAGTGGTGTTTATTTTTCCATTTTATTTTATTTTATTTTGGGGGATTCATTGAGGATACAAAGAATTAGGTTACACTGATTGCATGTGTTAGGTAAAGTCCCTTTTATAGTTGTGTCCCACCTCCAAGAGGTGTGCTATACACCATGACCCCTCCACCCCCTCACACACCCCCTCTCTGCTCCCTCATTTCCCTACTCCCCACCATGTATTAGTCAACTACTGCCTTCATATTAGAATTAAGTGCATTGGAGTCTTGCTTTCTATTATTGTGATGTTTTACTAAGTAGAATGCATTCCACCGCAATCCAGGTTAATACAAAAGATGTGAAGTCTCCATCTCTTTTAATGGCTGAATAGTATTCCATGGTATACATACACCACAACTTGTTACTCCATTCCTGGGTTGGTGGGCATTTAGATTGTTTCCACATTTTGGCAATTGTAAATTGAGCTGTGATCAACTGTTTAGAACAAATGTCCTTATGATAAAATGATTTTTTTCCTTCTGAGTAGATGCCCCGTAATGGGATTGCAGAATCAAATGGGAGGTCTAGTTTGAGTTCTTTGAGGACTCTCCATAGTTCCTTCCAAAAAGGTTGGATTGGTATGCAGTTCCACCAGCAATGTAAAAGTGTTCCCTTCTCTCTATATCCACACTTGCATCTGAAGCTTTGAGACATTTTGATGTGGGCCTTTCTCACTGGGGTTAGGTGATATCTCAGGGTGGTTTTGATTTGCATTTCTCTGATGATTAGGGCTGATGAGCATTTTTTCATGTTTCTTAGCCATTCATCTGTCTTCATCAGAGAAGGTTCTATTCATGTCTCTTACCCAGCGATATATAGGATTATTGGCTCTTTTTGTTGTTGTTGTTGATTAATTTGAGTTTTCTGTAGAACCTAGCTATCAAGCTTTTGTCTGATTCATAATATGTAAATATCTTTCCCATTCTGAAGATTATCTATTTGCTTTAGTTGTTGTCTCCTTAGCTGTACAGAAGCTTTTCAGTTTAATTAAGTCCCATTTATTTATTTTTGTTGTTGTTGCAATTGCTATGGAAGTCTTCTTCATAAAATCTTTCCCTAGGCTGATATCTTCAAGTGTTTTCTCCACATTTTCTTCGAGGATTTTTACTGTTTCATGTCTTAGATTTAAATCTTTTATACATCTTGAATCAATGTTTTGTAAGTAGTGAGAGGTGCAGGTTGGGTTTCAGTCTTTCACATGTGGTTATCCACTTCTCCCAGCACCATTTATTGAATAGAAATTCTTTTCCCCATTGTACGTTCTTGTTTGGTTTATTAAAGATCAGGTGGCTGTAAGATATTAGTTTCATCTCATGGTTTTCTATTTGGTTCCAGATGTCTATGTCTGTATTTTTGTGCCAATACCATACTGTTTTGACCACTATGGCTTTGTAGTATAACTGAAAGTCTGGTACAGTGATGCCCCTGGCTTTGTTTATTACTAAGAATTGCCTTGGCAATACAAGATTTTTTCTGGTTCCATGCAAAACAAAGAATTATTTTTTCCAAGTCTTGAAAGTATGATGATGATATTTTAATGAGGATTACATTGAATCTGTAGATTGCTTTGGGAAATATACACATTTTAACAATGTTGATTCTTCCCAACCATGACCATGGTATATTCTTCCATTTGTTAGTATCTTCTGCCATTTCTTCACTCAGGGTTTCATAATTTTCTTTACAGAGGTCCTTCACTTCTTTTGTTAGGTATATTCCTAGTTATTTAATTTTTTTGAAGCTACTGTGAAGGGAGTTGTGTCCTTGATTAACTTATTAACTTGGCTGTTATTGGAATACACAGAGGCCACTGATTTGTGGACATTGATTTTATACCCTGAGACATTACTGTATTTTTTTTATCACTTCCAGGAGTATTGTTGCTGAGTTTTGTGGGCTCTCTTATTTTTCCATTGTTGTGTTACTTTACTTAGATGAATGGTCTCCAGTTCCTTCGAGGTTATTACTAAAGATAATAGATCACCATTTTTTTAATGGCTAAGTAGAACTCCACAGTCCACATAGGCCAAATTTTATTAGTCTATTTATGTATTGGTGGGTACCTGGGTTGCTTCTAAATCTTTGTCATCGTGAATTTCAATAAATTGCTATAAACATTTGAGTACATGTGTCTTTTTGATAAAATGACTTTTCCTTTAGGTAAATACCTAGTAGTGGGATTGCTGGATCAAATAGTAGGTCTACTTCTAGTTCTTTGAGGTATCTCCATGCTACTTCCCATGGAGGCTGTACTAGCTTGCAGTTGCACCAACAATAAAGAAGAGTTCTTTTCTTTCCATATCTATACCAGCATTTGTTGTTTGGGACTTTTTTGATAAATGCCATTCTCACTGGAGTTAAGTGATATCTCATTGTGGTTTTGATTTGCATTCCTCTGATGATTGGAAGTGTTGAACACTTTTTCATGTGTTTGTCAGCTATTACCATAGGTTTATTTGAAAAGTTGCTTTCATGTCTGTTGTTCACTTTTTAATGGGATTTTTTTTTTCTTGCTGATTTACTTGAGCTATTTGCAGATTCTGGTTATCAGCCCTTTATCAATGTATGGCTTGCAGATATTTTCTCCCATTCTATAGGCTGTCTATCTCTTATGTCCTAGTTTACATATTTTATATGTCTCTCTAATTTGCAATCTACTGACTCTAAAGTAGATATCTTGTTTTGTTCCTATCTATATTTCCAATGCCTAATAGAATGCTTTCCCTGTAAAAAATCTCAATAATGGTTTGTGTTTGCTGAAAGAATAAACAAATGATTAAAGGCAGTCTTTATCTTTTGAAGTTATAAGTTATAAAATACTCAGACTATTTTCACATTCAACAGAAAGTGTCAGGGGAGAGGGAAAATGGGTAAAGACAAGATAAGATAATAAAAACTGGGTATATTTTCACATGAAAACAATTTTAACATTTAAACTGAAGCCATGGGATAGATAACTCACTTAAATTTCTATAATTGGCATAGAAGGACTTTCATTTATACATTGGGAATCTAGTCTCTAAAATATAGTAATTAAGCTTCATAGTTTAGTTATGGTTCTGAAGGTATAATATGTTTAGTCCCAGAACTTGGCTCTATTTCCTATGTACTCCTATTCTAACGAAAAATAGTATTTTTGAGCTTTTTAAAATTTCCCTGAGTGTGATCTGTCACCAAATATGCTGCTTTTATAAGTCTTCTAGTAATTTGGGCTTAGATAATTTCCTCTAAGTTTGCTGTACTCAGAGATAATTATTAAGGGATGGGAGTATGAAGCAACTTTATGTAAGATTTGCTAATAAGGCATTGCAAAATTGTTAGTTAAGAGATAATCACTTATTTTTATGAGAAATTATCCCCCATAAGATCTCTCTCCTTTACATTCTGATTTTCAAAATTGAGGGATTCAGAATGATAAGTTTGACTAGAAGTAGTGAAAATGTATGTAGTTGGTATTATTCCTATCAGTTAACAAAGATAACTGATTCTAAATTCTACTATGTAGAATTACATGCAAAGCGCTTTTTAGTCTGCTATCTAAATTGAGACATATTAACAATCCTCAAAAATAGGGGAGATTAATAATACTATCCCCATTATATGTTTAATAAAATTTTAGTACTTTTTTTTTTTTTTTTTTTGTAGAGACAGAGTCTCACTTTATGGCCCTCAATAGAGTGCTGTGGCTTCACACAGCTCACAGCAACCTCCAACTCCTGGGCTTAAGTGATTCTCTTGCCTCAGCCTCCCAAGTAGCTGGGACTACAGCCACCCGCCACAACGCCTGGCTATTTTTTGGTTGCAGTTTGGCCATGGCCGGGTTTGAACCCGCCACCCTCGGTATATGGGGCCGGCACCCCACCGACTGAGGCACAGGTGCAACCCAAATTTTAGTACATTTTTAATAATCATCAGATCATTAAATGATGGAACCAAGAATTCAAATCAGATGACTCAGCTTCAAATCCAGTGAATTTTCCACTAAGCTATCTTCCCGTTCCAAAAACACAAGTCATTATATAAAGAAAACATCCCAGCTTTAGGGATCTTTTCCTGTGCAATGCAATAAAACTTAACAAAAGAATAATAAAATTAATCAAAAAGTGAGAGATAAATAAGGCAGGGAAAGAAGAGTTCTATTTTTTTATTGGAGAATTTCAAACTTGAGCAATATACAAATTTTTTTTTTTTTTATTGTTGGGGATTCATTGAGGGTACAATAAGCCAGTTACACTGATTGCAATTGTTAGGTAAAGTCCTTCTTGCAATCATGTCTTGCCCCCATAAAGTGTAACACACACCAAGGCCCCACCCTCCTCCCTCTGTCCCTCTTTCTGCTTATCCTCCCCACCCATAACCTTAATTGACATTTATTGTCCTCATATCAAAATTGAGTACATAGGATTCATGCTTTTCCATTCTTGTGATGCTTTACTAAGAATAATGTCTTCCACTTCCATCCAGGTTAATATGAAGGATGTAAAGTCTCCATTTTTTTTAATGGCTGAATAGTATTCCATGGTATACATATACCACAGCTTGTTAATCCATTCCTGGGTTGGTGGGCATTTAGGCTGTTTCCACATTTTGGCGATTGTAAATTGAGCTGCAATAAACAGTCTAGTACAAGTGTCCTTATGATAAAAGCGTTTTTTTCCTTCTGGGTAGATGCCCAGTAATGGGATTGCAGGATCAAATGGGAGGTCTAGCTTGAGTGCTTTGAGGTTTCTCCATACTTCCTTCCAGAAAGGTTGTACTAGTTTGCAGTCCCACCAGCACTGTAAAAGTGTTCCCTTCTCTCCACATCCACGCCAGCATCTGCAGTTTTGAGATTTTGTGATGTGGGCCATTCTCACTGGGGTTAGATGATATCTCAGGGTTGTTTTGATTTGCATTTCTCTAATATATAGAGATGATGAACATTTTTTCATGTGTTTCTTAGCCATTCATCTGTCATCTTTAGAGAAAGTTCTATTCATGTCTCTTGCCCATTGATATATGGGATTGTTGGCTTTTTTCATGTGGATTAATTTGAGTTCTCTATAGATCCTAGTTACCAAGCTTTTGTCTAATTGAAAATATGCAAATATCCTTTCCCATTGTGTAGGTTGTCTCTTTGCTTTGGTTATTGTCTCCTTAGCTGTACAGAAGCTTTTCAGTTTAATGAAGTCCCATTTGTTTATTTTGGTTGTTGTTGCAATTGCCATGGCAGTCTTCTTCATGAAGTCTTTCCCCAGGCCAATATCTTCCAGTGTTTTTCCTATGCTTTCTTTGAGGATTTTTATTGTTTCATGCCTTAAATGTAAGTCCTTTATCCATCTTGAGTCAATTTTTGTGAGTGGGGAAAGGTGTGGGTCCAGTTTCAGTCTTTTACATGTAGACATCCAGTTCCCCCAACACCACTTATTGAATAGGGAGTCTTTCCCCCAAGGTAAGTTCTTGTTTGGTTTATCGAATATTAGGTGGTTGTAAGATGTTAGTTTCATTTCTTGGTTTTCAATTCAATTCCAAGTGTCTATGTCTCAGTTTTTGTGCCAGTACCATGCTGTCTTGACCACTATGGCTTTGTAGTACAGACTAAAATCTGGTATGCTGATGCCCCCAGCTTTATTTTTATTACTAAGAAGTGCCTTAGCTATACGGGTTTTTTTCCGGTTCCATACAAAATGCAGAGTCGTTTTTTCCAAATCTTGAAAGTACGATGTTGGTATTTTGATAGGAATTTCATTGAATAGGTCGATTGCTTTGGGAAGTATAGACATTTTAACAATGTTGATTCTTCCCAGCCATGAGCATGGTATGTTCTTCCATTTGTTAATATCCTCTGCTATTTCCTTTCTGAAGATTTCATAGTTTTCTTTATAGAGGTCCTTCACCTCCTTCGTTAGGTATATTCCTAGGTATTTCATTTTCTTTGAAACTATGGTGAAGGGAGTTGTGTCCTTAATTAGCTTCTCATCTTGACTGTTATTGGTGTATACAAAGGCTACTGACTTGTGGACATTGATTTATATCCTGAAACATTACTGTATTTTTTGATGACTTCTAGGAGTCTTGTGGTTGAGTCTTTGGAGTTCTCTAAGTATAAGATCATGTCGTCAGCAAAGAGGGAGAGTTTGACCTCCTCTGCTCCCATTTGGATTCCCTTTATTTCCTTGTCTTGCCTAATTGTATTGGCTAGAACTTCCAGCACTATGTTGAATAGTAAAGGTTACAGAGGACAACCTTGTCTGGTTCCAGTTCTAAGAGGAAAAACTTTCAGTTTTACTCCATTCAGTAAAATATTGGCTGTGGGTTTGTCATAGATAGCTTCAGTCAGTTTTAGAAATGTGCCACCTATGCCTATACTCTTCAGTGTTCTAATTAGAAAAGGATGCTGGATTTTATCAAAAGCTTTTTCTGCATCTATTGAGAGGATCATGTGATCTTTATTTTTGCCTCTGTTAATATGGTGGATAACGTTTATAGACTTGCGTAAGTTAAACCAGCCTTGCATCCCTGGGATGTAGCCTACTTGATCATGATGAATGACTTTTTTGATGATAAGCTGTAATCTATTGGCTAGGATTTTGTTGAGAATTTTTGCATCTATATTCATGAGTGAGATTGGTCTGAAATTCTCCTTTTTGTTTGGGTCTTTTCCTGGTTTTGGTATCAGGGTGATGTTTGCTTCATAGAATGTGTTGGGGAAGATTCCTTCTTCCTCAATTTTTTGGAATAATTTCTGCAGTACAGGAATAAGCTCTTCCTTGAAGGTTTGATAGAATTCTGGAGTGAAGGCATCTGGACCAGGGCATTTTTTGGTTGGAAGCTTTTTTATTGTTTCTTTAATCTCAGTGCTTGAAATTGGTCTGTTCAGAAGCTCTATTTCTTCCTGGCTGAGTCTAGGGAGAGGGTGTGATTCCAAATATTGATCCATTTCCTTCACATTGTCAAATGTCTGGGCATAGAGTTTCTGGTAGTATTCAGAGATGATCTCTTGTATCTCTGTGGGATCAGTTGTTATTTCCCCTTTATCGTTTCTGATTGAGGTTACTAGAGATTTTACTTTTCTATTCCTCGTTAGTCTGGCCAATGGTTTATCTATTTTATTTATTTTTTCAAAAAACCAACTCCTTGTTTCATTAATTTTCTGAATGATTCTTTTGTTTTTCAATTTCATTGATCTCTGATTTGATTTTGGATATTTCTTTTCTTCTACTGAGTTTAGGCTTAGATTGTTCTTTTTCCAATTCCATAAGATCTCTTGTGAGATTGTTGATGTGCTCTCTTTCTGTTTTTCGAATGTAGGCATCTAAAGCGATGAATTTTCCTCTCAAAACTGCTTTTGCAGTATCCCACAGGTTTTGGTAGCTTGTGTCTTCATTGTTGTTATGCTCAAGGAAGTTAATGATTTCCTGTTTTATTTCTTTCTGCACCCATCTGTTATTCAACAGAAGATTATTTAATTTCCATTCCTTTGGCTGGGGTCGAGCGTTTTTGTTAGAGTTGAGTTCCACCTTTAGTGCCTTATGGTCTGAGAAGATACAAGGTAAATTTTCAGTTCTTTTGATTCTGTTGATATTTGTTTTGTGTTCCAGGATATGATCAATTTTGGAGAATGTTCCATTGGGTGACGAGAAGAATGTATATTCTTTATCTTTGGGGTGGAGTGTTCTATATGCATCTATCAAGCACAGTTGTTCTAGGGTCTCATTTAAATCTGTTATATCTTTGTTTAATTTCTGTTTAGAGGATCTGTCCAGCTCTGTAAGAGGTGTGTTAAAGTCCCCTGTTATGATGGTATTATCAGATATCATATTGCTCAGACTGAGTAAGGTCTGTTTCAAGAATCTGGGAGCATTTAAATTGGGTGCATAAATATTTAGAATTGAAATGTCTTCTTGTTGTATTTTTCCCTTGACCAAGATAAAGTGACCATCTTTGTCTTTTTTGACTTTAGTTGCTTTAAATCCACATGTATCTGAAAATAAGATTACAACTCTTCTTTTCTTCTAAATTCCATTTGCCTGAAAAATTGTCTTCCAACCCTTGACTCGGAGCTTTAATTTGTCTTTTGAAGCCAGGTGTGTTTCTTGCAGACAGCAAATGGATGGCTTGTGTTTTTTAATCAAGTCAGCCAATCTATGTCTCTTCAGTGGGGAATTCAAGCCATTAACATTTATTGAGATAATTGATAAGTGTGGTAGTATTTTATTCATCTTATTTTGTGAGAGTCCATTGCTTAGTTTTATCTTTTGCATCAGTGTGGAGTTTAGGTTCTGTCCTTTAATTTCTGAGTTCTTACTTTGCTGCTGATCCATTGTGGTGGTCAGTGTGCAGAACAGGTTGAAGTATTTCCTGTAGAGCTGGCCTTGTTGTGGCAAATTTCCTCAATGTTTGTATATCTGTAAATGATTTGATTTCTCCGTCAATTTTGAAGCTTAGCTTAGCAGGGTACAGAATTCTGAGGTGGAAATTGTTCTGATTAAGTAGATTAAAGGTAGATGACCATTGTCTTCTTGCTTGGAAAGTTTCATTAGAGAAGTCTGTGGTCACTCTGATGGATTTGCCCCTGAAGTTCAACTGGCGCTTACTCTTGGCAGCTTGCAGTATCTTTTCCTTTGTCTTGACTTTGGACAGGTTCATCACAAGGTGTCTTGGAGAAGCTTTGTTAGAGTTGAGGCAACCTGGGGTCCGATATCCCTCTGAAAGCAGTGTGTCAGAATCTTTGGTGATATTTGGGAAATTTTTTTTTATAATATTCTCTAATATGGCTTCCATTCCTCTGGCACATTCTTCTTCCCCTTCTGGAATTCCTATAACTCGTATGTTGGAACGCTTCATAAAGTCCCATAATTCTGACAGCGAACGTTCTGCTTTCTCTCTCTTCTTTTCTGCCTCTTTTACTATCTGAGTTATCTCAAGAACTTTGTCTTCTACCTCTGAAATTCTTTCTTCTTCATTTTCTAACCTGTTGCTGATACTTTCCATTGCATCTTTAAGTTCGCTAGTTGACTGTTTCAGTTCCTTCAGCTCTGCTATATCCTTTTCATATTCTTCATATTGTTCATCTCTTATTTGATTCTGTTTTTGGATTTCCTTTTGGTTATTTTTCACTTTATTAGCAGTTTCCTTCATTGTTTCCATCATTTCTTTCATTGTTTTGAACATGTGTATTCTAAATTCCCTTTCTGTCATTCCTAACATTTCTTTATAGGTGGAGTCATCTGCAGTAGCTACCTCATGGTCCCTTGGTGGGGTTGTTCTGAACTGGTTCTTCATGTTGCCTGGAGTTTTCTGCTGATTCTTCCTCATGAGTGATTTCTTTTATCTGTTTCCTTTCCCTAATTTTCCTTTCACTTTCTCTTGATCTTTAAGTTCTCTTGCCTGTGGACTAAGGGTTACAGGACCAGAAGGGTGAGAAGGTTGAAGAGCAAAAAAGGGATGAAAGAAAGGAGGACCGAGTGATAATAAAAAAAAAGAAAAATAGATAAAGGAGGGGGGGTGGGTAAAAGGAATATTGACAAAAAGAAGAGAGGCACAGAAAGAGGGAGACATAGCAATATAGGTGTACAGTAGGGTACTTTGACACAACCTTCAAAAAAACCCACCTTCTGGGGGTGCCCAGTTGGGTGGTTCCCTTGAGGTCAGCAGCTCTTTGCTAACCTGATCAGACACAGTACCCCGCCTCCACCAGGTATAGAGAGGAAAGACAAAAATGCTATAAATCAAACCAAAACAAGGAAACAGAAAACTTTATGGGATAAAATTGGGTGAAAAACCAAATAAAAGCGGTAGAAACACTAGCAAAAATGAAGTTCTAGTTATTGAAAAAGGCAGCAATGGGAAATTATAATTAAACTAGAAAAATTGAGAAAGAAAAATGATCTATATGGAAAAGGTTGAAATTAAAAAACAAAACAACATTGAAATAAACAAAAAAACAACCAAACCAAAAAAAGAAAAAAACACAATCAAAAACAAAGCAGTATGTATATGTTATTGAATATTGTCTGGGCAACACGTGGTCTTCTGGGGTATGAGATGTTAATCACAGTTCTGATATGACTGGAGGCTGCTGATTTCTCAAACCCCAGCAGGTAGACACCCTAAATCTCTCTTCAGCCCACTTAAAAGGCACTTTGAACTTGTAAACTTGCTGAGCAGAAGCTTTCCCAGCTTTCTCGCTAGAATCACTGCTGAAGTGGCTATCCACTTACCCAGTGTTCCAAAACCGGTCTCACTCTGCCCCTGAGGGTTAGGGCTGCAAGGCAGTTCAGACCCCACCCTTAGGCTACTTGGTCACTGGGTTACCAGCTCCCACCCGATTCTAGCTCTGCGACCCTGAGTGCGGAGCTTGCCGGGGAAGATCGCTCACAATGGCTCCCTGTGACCCACAGCCAAACACTATTAGCTCTGTCTGGCTCAGCGGCTCAGAATGGGGCCCTAGACAACGGCCAAAATTCTCCCCAAGGCAGTTCAAGTGAGTGCCAAGTCCAAGGACACCAAAACAGTTCACAGGTAAGGCCTTTCTGGTTTGCAGTCTCACTGCTACTGAACTTACAGTTGCGGGCGGGTTTAGACGGATTGAACACACGCAACCACTTGCCATTTTTCCACTGTTTTAGTCCTCCTCTTGGGGTCCAGAAGTCTCTCGCTGACTCCCTGTATCCTCCTGGGGTGATGATAGGCAGATCCCACCAGCCAGAGATGCCTGGAGTCCTATTTCCCCAGACTCACGGTGCCCAGATGCAAGGAAGCTGTTACTCAGCCGCCATCTTGCTCCGCCCTATATATAAAAATTTTTTAATAGAGTTAAGGGGCAAACAATATTAGAGGACCTCAAGTGATGAGTGTCTAAATTAACTGCCAGAAGGCCTTTTAAAATTTTTTGAATAGTATTATCTACTGTTCTGACCCAGTTAAGATTCAAAATTGGGAACATTTTAAAATGAGAACTATTTCTGGAGAAACAAATGGTAAAATCAAAAAATTACAAAATAATCCCCTACTTATGAGAAAAAATAATTTTACATTAAAGTTAATATGTTTGTCTTTGTTGGTTAATGAGCAGATAAAGTTGAACTCCAAAATATCCACAGAAAACAAGGTTAATTTTAGTGACTGAGGTTGAGAAGACATTGGAATTTGTGGATAGAAAGCATCACTTAGATTTTCTGAGGCCAGGAGATCATACATGTCACTGTGTTCTGTTGCCTGAGCAGAGGCTGAGGCAAGTTGGTCACTGCTGATTAAACTACTATTTAAAGACCTGCTCAGGAACTGATAACTGCAGGCAAATGCAATAGCACTTTAAATTACCCCAGCCCTTGTAAAAATGTATAATATATTTCTCTTTAAAAAATAATTCTGATTGAAAACTTCCTCTAATTGTTGGCTCCTAACTATATCAGAGCAAAAGGTACCACTCAAAAAATGAAAAGGTGGGTTTACCAATAATTGTACACACTTTACCTCATCACTCCAGGTCCACTAAGCTTATTTACTACCTAATTCTACCTGAAAATGTAAAATTTCAATATTACTCAAGTTTACAATTCTCTGATCCACAATATAACTTTCCTTTTTCTATTTTCTCTTCATTTAAGCTGGCTGTGATTAATTCTAGTGTCTCCCAGAGGCTCCTAAGACTCATTTATACAGCATAACATCCACTTTGTAGACTATGCATGCTTCTACACCTCATGGTATCTGCCATGAATTCTTTATTTGTCTTTTTAAATCAAGATCTCCATGTGATCAGTGCCCATAGCACTCTTGGGAGACAGAGAAATACCAAGGAGAAGGTCAGAAGTCCAGATGTTAATCCACCAGTAATCCGGACTTCTAAGAAGAAAGACTTCTGTAAAGGACTCTCAATTTCTCTGGGTAAGATGGTCCAGGGACAGGAGAAAAGACAAATGCAGAATTGAAATTTCTTCTAGTAGACCATGAAAACTAGATTGTTCAAACTGAACTTACATTGGAATAAAATTTGGCATAGATAGCTCCAGTGCCTTGTAAGGTCTAAAATCAACCCTTTCTTTACTTTCTTTCTGCTGGTTTTTTTTTTTTCCACTTTTGTAAGATAGCTTAAAAGAACTATGCCTTTAAAAAGAAATTCTGCCTCCTTCTTTTCTCCAGTAAAAATAATATATAAAATAGGGAATAACTTATGTCGCGTATTTTAGAAGTCAGTTCCATTTTCAGATCTTCTGTGACATCATTAATAGTTTGTCAAAGAAGATATCCTAATTTTTGTTTCATGAAATGCAAAATAAACACATTCATCTATGTTACTTCTCTTACCCATTCCATTTAAATTATTTAGGGTAAAACTAAATCAAATTTTTGCAAAGCAAATATATGAGGTCAGAAATATAATCTCATATGAGGAAAAACTCTGCAGCAAAAATCAGGATACTCTGTTGAGTTAGAGGCTGTTAAATATTTACTGTTGAGTTGTATTTCCTAGAGATAGGTTGAAAAAAGAACCTATATATGCCCTGAGTTCTTGAAGATTAGAACAATGGGCAACCCAGAATTCCTTCCTGATTTATGATTCTCAGAAATCATAAAACCTAAAACTAATCAAAGAGAAAACCACCATCTTAAGACACCTTTTTTGTTTTTTCTCAATTTTCCATCCAAATACATGCTTTCATTTTTTTTGAAGTCCTATTGAGTAACTTTGACAGTCACAGCCCTCTCAAAACTGCTGAGTCATCTACCATCTGTGAAAGTTAACCGCTCTCTAAACTGAATATGTCTCCTGAAGATAATGTTGATTGTCCGTGGCTGGCAGGATTCTGGGACCAAGCAAGAGGACTGGTTTTTTGTCTTTGCCACATACTTAATGTTTCTGTCATTCCTACATAAATTAGACTAGACAGTTCCATGTGAAGTGTCTCTCTCTCTCTCTTTCTTTCTCTCTCTCTCACCTACATTTAATTGCTCCAGGTTCTACGTCTTTAGCAAAAATGGAGGACATTCCAAAGGAAACAGTGAGTACATAATTAAGCTGTTTTCTTTAAACTTCCTACACTGTCTTTCACAGGGTCATTAAGAATTCTTTTTTGGGAGGGGTTTTAAGTAGAGAATTTTAATTTTAGCTCTCTTTTCATGACTGTTTAACTTTAAACCATAACCTCATGTCTATATAACTCCAAAACCCAGCCATGACTTAAGTCCATTCCCACAAAGAATAACTAGGTAACTGAAGAAAAATGATACCCAATAAAGATGTGGTTCTCTGGGGAATAATCTGATTCTACAGTCTGACTAGTAATGGCAGTTCACAGAGTAGCATTTGCAATTAGGAAGAATAAAGAGAGTCTAAAATTTTTGCTCCTATTATTAAGTGTTCTGGCTGGGGTAAGCTAGGGAAAATGGCACCTCTAACCAGAAGAATGAGGGTGAACTGTGGTGATTTTGCTGGATATTTCACAAACAGCTTGGCTCCCTTGATAGGAAAATGACACTTTATGTTGTTTGATAGTACAAGGCTTTATATTTCAAAAACCAATTACAGAGAAACTAATCATTTAAAATTTGTGATAATTGGTTAGAAGATGGCTGAACTCTTGATTTGTAGTATTTGTAAATAAAGCAAATAGAAAAGAGTAAAAAATGCTTTATTTTTAAATATGAAGAAAATAATATTTCAAAATTTTGCAATAACATTCACTAATTTAGTTGGAAGCTATTCTTAGTTATTCATTAAATTATGTTCAGAATGATCAGCATTTTTCCACATCTTTTTAGCCTTTGAAAGCAATAAAATTACATTTCTATCTAAAATTCTGTGATTTGCTCATTTAAACTTGCTCCCTCATCAGCTCAATTTAATTCTGTATACAACTTAATAAATGTTAGCATAAATGAATGTGAAAAGCTTAGAGAATGTTTTAAATAATCAAGAATTTTTAGCCTAGACAGTAGCTACTATATATGGTTAAAACCACATGAATACACCACAGCTTTTCTAACAATAGGCATTTCCAGGCTTAAAGATGTCTGAACACAGGTTCAACATGAGAGAATGTGGGATGTGTAAGAAGGGCAGCACATTTGAGAATTGAAATGGCAATAGACAGAAACTTTTTAATTTGCAGGTTTTGGAGAGCACTGGGCCAAAAGTTTTGGAGACAGCTGAGGAGATCCAGGAGAGACGTCAGGAAGTGTTGACTCGGTACCGGAGGTTCAAGGAGCGGGTTGCAGAGAGGGGTCAGAAGCTTGAAGAGTCCTATCACTACCAGGTCTTCAGACGAGATGCAGATGATCTGGAGAAGTGGATCTTGGAGAAACTCAAGATTGCACAAGATAAGAGCTACGAAGACCCAACTAATATACAGGTCACTAAGCTCCATTGACTTCCACAGAGAAAATCCTAAGATCTCTAAGGAGAAAAGCAGATTTTTCCTAATGTAAATGTTAAAGGGTGGGTGTGAGTCTAATCAGATTCCATTCAGAAACAAAACAAAAATAAGCCAGTGGAGTGTGAAGTTAAAGAATTGAATTAAGAGAAAATCATAGGTCAATCTCCCTTTATAAGGAGGGTTAAAATGGAGAAAAGAAAAAAAATCAAACAAAAAGTGGCAGAAATCAAACAAAAAGTGGCAGTTTGTCATTTGTTGAAAGCCTGGAAGTGTTTCTTGTAATGAACTCACATTCAGACCGTACATTTTGGTAATGTAACTGTTTATCTGGTTAACTGGGCAGTAATGTAATAGAAAGATTAGACTATCTGTTAGGAACAGTAATTCTGCCACTAAACAGTAATTCTGCCATGTTTTCAACATCTGAAACTTCAGGGTCTTATTTGCAAAGGAAACTCATTCTCGATAGCATTTAATAAATGTTATATTCATCTGAAATTAAGCTGTGGGCAAAATGGTAACTAAAACTCCCAGGAATTTCTGACAAACAATGTGATTTCAATATTCCATGACATTCATAATGGAATTGGGGTAACGCACCATCAATGTTTTCTGAAGCAACTGTTCTCACTTTTCTCAGAAAGACATGAATTCACTAGATCTTTTTCTGGATTTTTCCCAAATTACTATTCATGGCTCGTATTAAGAGCAAATGAGAAGTCCTAATAGATGATAGTTAGTGGAAACTACCTCCCCTTTCTGTGTACTTAGAATTATCACATGTGGCGTAGTCATGATCAGAAGAAAGGGTTACATTTGCCTAAGAGTGGCAACTGATACTGGAAGGAAGCACTAGAACAAGAGCCAAGTATTGGACTATATTAAGTGGATCAATTTGCACATAACAGGAACAGAGCCAGAGTGCCCCAAACCTTTCAATTAAAAAAAAAAAAACATTATGTATAACTATTACCTTTCTCATTGGGCTCTACTTTTAATACTCAGCTTTTCCTCTTTTCTGAAGAGTAAAAACACTACACTCTTTTACTCACATGAGAGTCTGTTGACCCTTTGAAAAATAATAAGATATTTACTGAAAATTCCCTAAGGACAGAAGTGGGGATGGGAAAAGACTTTCTCTGTGGCCTCTGACTTTGAACCTGGGACCTTTTGAGATCCTGTGTTCCATGACTCTACCTAAAGCAAACATTTCCCGCCAAGACTGGGCATCATTAACCATAAACTCTGATTTCTAAACTTCAGGGGAAATATCAGAAACACCAGTCCTTTGATGCAGAGGTTCAAGCAAGAGCATTTATCATTCCTGACCTGGAAAGAACCAGGGAAATCCGATTTGCTGAGGGTCATGCTGCCTATGAGGACACCAAGGTAAACGTATGGCGGGACTCTTGAATAGAAGTTTCTAATTGTTGATTATGTTGACAGGGAGACTCTTTCCTCTTATCTTCAACTCTTATCTTCTGGATTGAGGCAGACAAAATGATGGGATGTCCTTGGGTTCCTTGGGGTGAAGAAAAGAATTATGAGACAAAAGCTGTCATGAAATGGCATGACGTTCCTTCTCACGCCACCACAGATCAAAGTGGCTCATGATGAAGCCCACATCAAGCTGTTTCACACTTCCCACATCAGTTGGCTTCCCAAATGTCCTTGCTGGTTATTTCTTCTGACCTCAGTGTCTTTGTCTGTTAAATTTTTCAAACAAAAAATGCTCTCTCATTTTAATCCCACCCAAATCATTTTCCCTCTGTCTCTAATACCTCTTTCTTTTCACACTCCACACCCTGTGACTACCTTTGTACCTCTCCAAACTCTCCCTTTCCATTCCTAAAATTCCACGTATTTAGAAAATCTTCCCTGAATAGTTAGAACTGAAGAACATCCCCATTTTTTTAATTTTTTTTAAATTTTGTGACACACACCAAGGCCCCACCCCCTTCCCTCCGTCCATCTTTCTGCTTCCCCCCCATAACCTTAATTGTCATTAATTGTCCTCATATCAAAATTGAGTACATAGGATTCATGCTTCTACATTCTTGTGATGCTTTACTAAGAATAATGTCTTCCACGTCCATCCAGGTTAATACGAAGGATGTAAAGTCTCCATTTTTTTTAATGGCTGAATAGTATTCCATGGTATACATATACCACAGCTTGTTAATCCATTCCTGGGTTGGTGTGCATTTAGGCTGTTTCCACATTTTGGTGATTGTAAATTGAGCTGCAATAAACAGTCTAGTACAAGTGTCCTTATGATAAAAGGATTTTTTTCCTTCTGGGTAGATGCCCACTAATGGGATTGCAGGATCAAATGGGAGGTCTAGCTTGAGTGCTTTGAGGTTTCTCCATTCTTCCTTCCAGAAAAGTTTTACTAGTTTGCAGTCTCACCAGCAGTGTAAAAGTGTTCCCTTCTCTCCACATCCACACCAGCATCTGCAGTTTTGAGATTTTGTGATGTGGGCCATTCTCACTGGGGGCATATCTGTAAATTTATATCCACTGAATACAACTTGTAGAAGACTGAAACTGGACCCACACCTTTCTTCTCTAACAAAAATTGACTCTCACTTGTTAAAGGACTTAAACTTAAGCCTATTGTATCTGTGAATAAAATTGCAACACCTGCTTTTTTCTGATTTCCATTTGCATGAATTATAGATGACCATCCCTTCACCCTGAGTCTATGTTTATCTTTTAAGGCAGGCATCCTCAAAGTTTTTAAAGAGGGGGCCAATGCACTTTCTCACAGACTGTTGGAAGGCCGGACTATAGTTAAAAAAAAAAAAAAAAGTATGAACAAATTCCTATGCACACTGCACATATCTTATTTTGAAGTAAAAAACAAAACGGGAACAAATACAATTCACACCGCTTCATGTGGCCAGCAGACCGCAGTTTGAGGACACCTATTTTAAGGTAAGGTGAGGTTCTTGAATGCAGCAGATGTCTGGCCTGAGTTTTTGTATCCAGTCAGCCAACCTGTGTCTCTTTAGAGGGCAATTTATGCCATTCATATTAATTGAGAGTAATAATAAACCCGACAGAGTTTTGGGTATTGAGTTTTTCAAAAGTCCAGTGGACATTTTTAATCCTTTTGCCACTATGGAAGTTAGAATTTGATCAAAAGTTTCTGAGTGATTTTACTTTGGTGGTGGAGGATTGTGTTGTTCATTATGGAGGATAGCTCTGAGAATTTCCTGAAGAGCTGGTTTAGTTATGGCAAATTTCTTCAATATGTGAATGTCATTAAAGTATTTAATTTCTCCATCATAGATGAAACTCAGTTTAGCTGGATACAGGATCCTGGGTTGAAAGTTATTTTGTTTAAGGAAATTAAAGGGGGATGACCACCCTCTTCTAGCTTGAAAGCTTTCAGTGGAGAAATATGCAGTCATTCTAATGTTCTTCCCCCTTGTATGTAATGGTTTTCTTACATCTTACAGCTTTCAGAATTTTCTCCTTCATATTAACTTTAATGAAATTAATTATAATGTGTCTATGAGAATTTTTATTCTGGTTGAGTCATGCCAATGTTCTGAAACTGTCTGCTATCTGAATTTCAGAATATCTTTGCATGTCGGGAAAATTCTCTTTAATTATTTTATGAAGCAAAGCATCTGTATCCTTTGCAGCAACCTCGTCACTGTCAGGTATTCCTATAAAGTGAATATTAGACCTCTTCGAATTATCACAGAGCTCTCTGAGAGAATGATCCATTTTTGTTCTCCACTGCTTTTCCTCTTTGAGTGTTTGGGAGTGTTCAAAAGCTTTGTCTTCAATATTGGAGATCCTTTCTTCTTCCTGCTCCATTCTGTTACTGAGGGATTCTACCATATTTTTTAGACCTTTGAGGGCTGCAAATTCTTGCTTTAATGTGTCAAAATCTTTGGTCATTTTGTATTTAAATTTGTTAAATTCTGGAAACATCTTTTGACTTTCTGCTTTAGATTCTAATTTCATCATTTCCTCCATTTTGTTGATCCTATTTGCTATCCAAATTCTGAACTCGATTTCTGTCATCTCAGCCATTTGTTTGGGAATAGGATCTTGTGCTGTATCTGCTTTATTGTTTCTTGGGGAAGTTGATCTACTCTGATTGTTCATGTTGCCAGCGTTTTTCTGCTGATTCCACCTCATGATTGTTTTTCACTGTTGGCTAGGTGTTCTGGTAAGGTGAGATTGGACTGGGGTTTCCTGGGGTTGTGGTTAACCAGCCCTTTGTTAAGGATCTGGGACTGATGACTGCAGCTTTTTCCCCTTGTACAGTATTGCAGTCTGAGGCTGGGGAAACCTGCTTGGTGTGGTGGGGTTAAGTGGCTCAGTCTTGTATTCAACTGGTTCTTGTCCAATCCTGGTGGATTAGTGACTCTGGTGAAGTCTTAGCTGTGAAGAAATACAAGCAATTAAGAAATCCCACCTCCCCAGATAACAACTGGAATGGGAAAATTGACCCTTCCTGTTACTACACAAACAGTGTATCCCCCTAGAGGGTCCTTGGGTGATTGTCCCAAGTTAGGGGTTCTGAACCAATTGACCCTGTCAGTATGAATTCCTAGGTGGGAGAGTTTGAAAGGTCTCCAGCAGCTAGATAGCACAGGTCTACTGGCTGCTCAGATTTGGCTCTCTCCAGTGCTCTACAGAGTCAGAAAGGCCCGCCCAATAGCACAGTAGGATCAGGGGGCTAAGTCTCTTTCTCCACTTTGTTCCTTTTTCACGCCCAATCACTAGTGACCCCACAGGGCTGCAGTCCTGTTTCCTCCAATAATGTGAAGTGCCAGGGCTTAGCGCCTATCAGTGTCAAAGGAAGGTCAATGCCCCCAAGGCCCAGCCACTGGCTTCGGCTAATAGCCAGCTGGGGGAGCTGAGGACTGCCTGCCTCAGGTGTTCAATTTCCACTGGCAAGTGTTCCACTTGGGCTCAGTCTAATCCTGTGGGTACCAGGCCTGCAAATTCTTGTATCCCTCAGCCACCGCACCTTTGTCCCTGGCACTCTGCAGCACCAGTATCCCTATAGAGTGACTTCTGATTTCCTCTGGCAGTGCACAGAGTTGGGAGGGGGTGTTTCTCCAAGATTAGACCCCGGCATGATGATTCTATTGTTGCTGGATCTTTGTGGGAAGTGCCCCTGCACCTTTCACTACCACTGCCAAAGCCAGAGAATTCTGGCTGTAGGAGCAACTGTAGGAGCATGCTGCACACAGATCTGGCAGCAGGGTGAGGTACACTGCATGGATTCTGGCAGTATCTAGCGCCTGTTGACTTCAGCAAGAACACTACTCCACTGGCGATTCTGGTTGGGCTGGGGTGTAGCCCAGAGGCCAGGCAAGAGCAGCGTGCAGCTTCAGTGGTCTCCGGATGGGCAGGGCGTGGATGGGCAGGGTGTGGCGTGCAGCCTCGTCTGTCTGGGTGGGTGGGGTGTGGCATGGCCTCAGTGGTCTCTGGGCGGGCGGGGCGTGGGTGCAGCATGAGGCTTCTGAGGTCTCCAGGTGGGTGGGGTGTGGTGCAGAGGCAGGGAGGGCATGGGGGCCCAGAGCGGCTTGGAGACAGGGAGTGAGCAGGGGACCAACCGGGCAGGGGTGAGGTACTCTGTCAAGCAGGCTGGGAGGGGAGGGCACTGCTCATGAGCCTCCTCCCTCAGTCTCTGCAGGGGTTAGGGGTCCGGTTTATCTGGTTGGGGGGAAGGGTGGACTGAAAGTTCAGAATGGCAGGAAAAATGTAAGTTGAATTTTTCTGCCTGGTAAGAGAATGTTCAGAGTCACCTCAGGGTCCCTCTGGAGGAAGTAGTCCCCACTTCTTACTGCTCTCACCTGTGGCTTGAGACAAGAGATCCTCAGTTCACTACTTGCCTGTAGAAATCCCACCGGAGCAAACGAAGAGTGAAAGGAAAAGAAAAAAAAGAACCTGCAGCTTTCTTGGGGGAGGGGTTGGACATTTTTCCTTTCAGTTGAGTTTTGTACCTGGAGACTGTTGTCTTGGAATTGCAGCTTGCCTTAGCAAGGGTGACCTATAGTTTTCTCTCTTCTCTCTCAACTGGGCTTCCTGTCTTCAGCTCAATTGGATACCCTCTGGACATTATCCTTCTCTCTAGACAGAAGCCTATGTCGGAGGCTGCATCCAGTTGGCCATCTTGCCCCTCCTCCTTCCATCCCCATTTTTATAAGCATTTACTACTGTGTAATTTATCATTAACAACTATTTTCTGACTTAATCCTCATACTCTTCCAAAGGTTTGTGTTAACATGATCGAGTCAGAATTTTCTGGTGTGAGTGAACTTTATATTGTTTATGTATTCTTTAAATTGGCAAAGCAGATTTGCATTACCTATTGTGAAACTGAGCTGGTCTTCCTATAGGTAGCATAAAAATTCTGCCTATTTTACTGTCAGTAAAATATATTCAGGGAACACAGACTTTCACCAGAATAGGATTTTATTATAAAGAAGAACTCATTAAAAGAAAGTCTCAAAACTTATTTATTTCTATGAAACAGAAATAATGTTTGCATTATTCACAGTTTCACGGGTGCCCAACTCCTACATTAATTAAAATATTTGAAAAATGTTTGAAACACTGTCACGTCTGTCAGAATAACTAAAGCTATATCAGATGGTACCCCACTGCAGGGTTCAGAGAGAAATATGCTACCTTAAGCAAAAGAGTAGTTGAAAAATGTAATACTCTTAAAGACATCATATAGATGGTAACTTTAACTTCAAAAGATAGATAAATACATGATGTTCTGAGCTATCCTGGCATTCAATGCCTTCTATAGAGTTTCAAACTATATAGATCCCAAACACTCTTACAGATTTGGGGCCAATGATTTCTTTATAACTTAGCAAAATGGCTGCTATTATACTTTCCGGTGGGCAGTTTGTACTAAATTTTCTCTATGCTTTTCCCATTGCGGTTTGCTGTGCTTAGCACTCACTGTGTCTATCATCTATATGTCAAATTTTTTTCTGTTCCTTAAGGCTCATTTCAAACAGCAATTTTTTTTTTTTTATTGTTGGGGATTCATTGAAGATACAATAAGCCAGGTTACACTGATTGCATTTGTTAGGTAAAGTCCCTCTTGCAATCGTCTTTTGCCCCCAAAGGCTGTGGCACACACCAAGGCCCCAACCCCCTTCCTCCTTCCCTCTTTCTGCTCTTCCTTTCCCCACCCTCCCTCCTTCTTTCTCTCTCTGCTTTCCCCTACCCCCACCCCCCATGACCTTAATTGTCATTAATTGTCCTCATATCAAAATTGAGTACATAGGATTCATGCTTCTCCATTCTTGTGAAGCTTTACTAAGAATAATATCTTCCACTTCCATCCAAGTTAATACAAAGGATGTAAAGTCTCCATTTTTTTTAATAGCTGAATAGTATTCCGTGGTGTGCATATACCACAGCTTGTTAATCCATTCCTGGGTTGGTGGGCATTTAGGCTGTTTCCACATTTTGGTGATTGTAAATTGAGCTGCAATAAACAGTCTAGTACAAGTGTCCTTATGATAAAAGGATTTTTTTCCTTCTGGATAGATGCCCAGTAACGGGATTGCAGGATCAAATGGGAGGTCTAGCTTGAGTGCTTTGAGGTTTCTGCGTACTTCCTTCCAGAAAGGTTGTACTAGTTTGCAGTCCTACCAGCAGTGTAAAAGTGTTCCCTTCTCTCCACATCCACGCCAGCATCTGCAGTTTTGAGATTTTTGTGATGTGGGCCATTCTTGCTGGGGTTAGATGGTATCACAGGGTGGTTTTGATTTGCATTTCTCTAATAGATAGGGATGATGAACATTTTTTCATATGTTTTTTAGCCATTCATCTCTCTTCTTTAGAGAAGGTTCTATTCATGTCTCTTGCCCATTGACATATGGTATTGTTGGCTTTTTTCATGTGGATTAATTTGAGTTCTTTATAGATGCTAGTCATCAAGCTTTTGTTTGATTCTTCTTTCCATTATATTGTTTGTAATTATTCCATTTTCTAAAACCCCAAGGCATTTTTCCAAAATTTTCTTCTATGGAAGTTCACATTTGTCATGGTTTATTAGCTATTTCTATTATATATCCTATTTCCTCCTTTACATATTTGTAGAGCAATGGATGTATGCATCAATTAGAGTAGAATTTGCATCCATGTCCCTTTCTGCACAAGTCTCTGAGTTTGTCCCTGATCCACAGCCCCTGAGTGCTTCTGCCTCTTTCCCATAGGCCCATCTGGAGGAACTGCGTCACCTGTGGGACCTGCTGGTGGAGCTGACTCAGGAGAAGGGCATCCGGCTGCTGCAGGCCCTGAGGCTCCAGCAGTACTTACAGGAATGTGCTGACATCTTAGAGTGGATCGGAGACAAGGTATAGGACTCAACAGTAAGCACATGGGACCTCCCTCCTCTCTGTCCTGGGCTCTACATGGCACCTTATTGCAGACTACACACAAAAAAGTCAATGTCTGCTCCTGGACTTTATTCCTTGGAAGAAGGAGGAATTTTGTCAAAGATGTAGAGCTACTCCAGAGATGCCTGTTGTGGAGGGCAGGTCTAAATGTATGGATCTGAATATGGAGAAGGCCAGACTTACATGAAGATATTGCCTTGGAAGATGATCCAGGTTTACCCTCCTTCTATCTCCATGATCTTTAACAGCTTCTCCTATGCTTTTGCTCTTACTTTGGTCCTTGACTGAGAGTGTTGACAGAACTTTCTATAATCTCTTATCTCTCAGGGCCTACTAACTCTGGGAGGTGTTATTTTTCAAAATACTTAAAGAATAATCCAAGCATTAGGAATGAAGATTTACACCAGCAAGTACTTAGTGCAATGATTTTGTAGATACTCCATACTTTGCATTAAATAGGAATAAGATGAATTTATTCTCCATATTATTCCAGGGACTTTGGCCAACAATGACCCCAATCTGGCTAAATGATTCTCTCAAAAAATACT
Source organism: Nycticebus coucang (assembly GCF_027406575.1). NCBI lineage: Eukaryota > Metazoa > Chordata > Mammalia > Primates > Lorisidae > Nycticebus > Nycticebus coucang. Next base: position 102,378,092 of record NC_069789.1, read on the forward strand.
CCTCTGTTGGCCAAGGAGCTACCTCAGAAAATACATTCCTAGTTCTGGCTCTTTCCAGAAGGGGTCTCCCATGGTCCCCTAGTGTTTTCATCCCAGTTGTCCTGGGAATGCAAGAAGGGCCTTGGAGGCTTTTGACCTGTAGGAATGCTTAAATAATTGCTGGTGATTTGATGAACTTGTCTGTGTCTACAGGAAGCTATAGTCACTTCAGTGGAGCTCGGTGAGGACTGGGAACGCACAGAAATTCTGCATAAGAAGTTTGAAGAGTTCCAAGTGGATCTGGCAGCTCGAAAGGGGAGAGTGGATGGAGTGAACCAATATGCCAATGAGTGTGCCAAGGTAAGGTGGGAGCAAAAGAGTCATTCCTGGGAAGGCATTCCGATCCTTAATGAGAACTTCTGACTATTAGTAGATGGGATATGAGGGAGATGAGACACTGAAAGAACATGAAGAACATGGCCTGAGCAGTTTCCTCCCAGTAGAGGAAATCCAGTGGATTCCTCTGAATCCACTTGTTGTCAGTCTGCATGTGTGTGCACGTTTGTGCATGTGTGTGTGTGTGTGAGCGCAAGGGAATGACATCCACAATGAACAAAAATAAAGCTTTTGAGCATGGTATGTTCTTCCATTTGTTAATGTCCTCTGCTATTTCCTTTCTGAGGATTACATAATTTTCTTTATAGAGGTCCTTCACCTCCTTCGTTAGGTATATTCCTAGGTATTTCATTTTCTTTGAAACTATGGTGAAGGGAGTTGTGTCCTTAATTAGCAATCTACCTATTCAATGCCATTCCTATCAAAATACCAACATGGTACTTTCAAGATTTGGAAAAAAATGATCCTGCATTTTGTATGGAACCAGAAAAAAACCTGTATAGCTAAAGCAGTTCTTAGTAATAAAAATAAAGCTGGGGGCATCAGCATACCAGATTTTAGTCTGTACTACAATGCCATAGTGCTCAAGACAGCATGGTACTGGCACAAAAACAGAGACATAGACACTTGGAATCGAATTGAAAACCAAGAAATGAAACTAACATCTTACAACCACCTAATCTTCAATAAACCAAACATGAACATACCTTGGGGGAAAGACTCCCTATTCAATGAATGGTGTTGGGAGAACTGGATGTCTACATGTAAAAGACTGAAACTGGACCACACCTTTCCCCACTCACAAAAGTTGATTCAAGATGGATAAAGGACTTAAATTTAAGGCATGAAACAATAAAAATCCTCAAAGAAAGCATAGGAAAAACACTGGAAGATATTGGCCTGGGGAAAGACTTCATGAAGAAAATTGCCATGGCAATTGTAACAACAACAAAAATAAACAAATGGGACTTCATTAAACTGAAAAGCTTCTGTACAGCTGAGGAGACAATAACCAAAGCAAAGAGAAAACCTACACAATGGGAAAGGATATTTGCATATTTTCAATCAGACAAAAGCTTGATAACTAGGATCCATAGAGAACTCAAATTAATCCACATGAAAAAAGCCAACAATCGCATTTATCAATGGGCAAGAGACATGAATAGAACTTTCTCTAAAAATGACAGACGAATGGCTAACAAACATATGAAAAAATGTTCATCATCTCTATATATTAGAGAAATGCAAATCAAAACAACCCTGAGATATCATCTAACCCCATTGAGAATGGCCCACATCAGAAAATCTCAAAACTGCAGATGCTGGCGTGGATGTGGAGAGAAGGGAACACTTTTACACTGCTGGTGGGACTGCAAACTAGTACAACCTTTCTGGAAGGAAGTATGGAGAAACCTCAAAGCACTCAACCTAGACCTCCCATTTGATCCTGCAATCCCATTACTGGGCATCTATCCAGAAGGAAAAAAATCCTTTTATCATAAGGACACTTGTACCTGTTTATTGCAGCTCAATTTACAATCACCAAAATGTGGAAACAGCCTAAATGCCCACCAACCCAGGAATGGATTAACAAGCTGTGGTATATGTATACCATGGAATACTATTCAGCCATTAAAAAAAATGGAGACTTTACATCCTTCGTATTAACCTGGATGGAAGTGGAAGACATTATTCTTAGTAAAGCATCACAAGAATGTAGAAGCATGAATCCTATGTACTCAATTTTGATATGAGGACAATTAATGACAATTAAGGTTATGAGGGGGAGGAAAAGCAGAAAGAGGGATGGAGGGAGGGGGGTGGGGCCTTGGTGTGTGTCACACTTTATGGGGGCAAGACATGATTGCAAGAGGGACTTTGCCTAACAATTGCAATCAGTGTAACCTGGCTTATTGTACCCTCAATGAATCCCCAAAAATAAAATAAAATTAAATAAAATAAAATAAAATAAAATAAAAAAATAAAGCTTTTGTATCAGGAAGTATTAGTATTTATGGGGCAATTTCTTCATAAAAAGGAGCAAGATTAAAGTAGGAGAGAATATAAAATAATGTTGGGTTATCATATATACATAATATCATTATGCATGATTATTTTGGTGTGGGGAGAAGGGGAAAGGAGGTAGAATTACTTTTATTTACTTTAGAAAATATTTAAAGATGTTTGTAATCCCTGAGAAAAGACTCAGTGTGGGAAAAAATAACTCAAGTGTATCAGGAAAACGAGGAGGCCAGTTGTAATACTCAAGAGATGCTTGACTTCTGCAATTATAAGAAGTATTCAAACATGACTTGTACTCATCTTTTGTTATCAGTAGATATTAAATATTGCAATTTAAATGCAGCTTCTTTCTTTCTTAAAATATGTATACAATTTTTGGCACCTTTTGTGCATGTATGTATATATACAGATATATACGTATACACATATATATGTACTTATACAAAATACATATATAAAATAAACTCCAGTAGTCTGCTATATTGTGCTTTTCCATTTATGGTTTTATTATGATTGCAGGTCTATAGTGAGAATGATCATTCTGTATTGATAGAACCAATATTTTAGGATGAATGAATGCTGAGTAAGAAAAATAACTTAATGTTTTTCTAATTATTTTAGTCTGTATTTCCTATGGTCCCTACATTTTCTTCCTCAACCACTTTTTCTTTTGTTGTTATCTATTAATTTCTAACTGAAAACAACAAACGTCGTATCTGTTCCTAATTCAGTGAGTCACATGTTTGAGCTGCTCAGCTGGGGCGTTCTCCTGATGCCCAGTGTTCCCATGTGGCTGAAGTTATTAGGTACCTCAGCTGGAGTTGAGGATAAAACTGGGGCTTCTTTCTAGGTCAGGAGCCCTGATTAGGATGATGAAAGCTTCCTCTGTGCAGTTTCTCACCATCCAGTAGACAATGCTTCTTTACAAGCTGGTGTTCTGAGCCTTCCTAAGGCCTAGGTGCTGGAGCCCCCAGAAAGCCACTTCTGGCACATTTTTTGGCACAGAAGGCAAAGGCCATTCCAGATCCAGGACTTGAGGAGACCGATTCCACCTCGTGAAGGGAGAAGTGGCAAAATGTCATGGTCTTTTTTTTTTGAAATCTACACAGAAAGAATTCAACACAAAGTATTTCTTCTGTTTTTTTGGAGGATGGCCTACACTTACACTGCCATAGCAGAAAGAACTGTACACTTAAGAAGGAGAAAGTAGAAAATTCTGTCTGAGAGGCCTGGGAATAGGAATGGAAATGGGAAGATCTGAGGACAGGAAGAATAGGGAGATGGGCCAATGAGAACTCTTCAAAATTGCCAAATATCAAAACAGGCTGCTGCTACCAGCTTAATCTAGTATTCACGTATCTCTTCTGATGGTTTGCAAAAATGCCTAGAATTTTCGGCAAAATTGTATGTATAAGTATGTGTCTCTAATTCTGGGAAGAGAAATAGCTTTCTTTGGATTCTCAGAGGTGTTAGGAACACAAAAAAGTGAAGAATCACAGTACTAGAGTTTGAGAAAATTAACTCATATTTCAGAAAGGGAATTTTTCTCTTCTTGGTGGTTACCAGGAATTTCAGGGGATTTGGCAGAGAGCAACCAGGTAGAGCCTTGAAAACAACATCAGCAGCCTGTGCTAATATGCTGGTCCAGGGCTGTGGGCACTGGAAACAATATCTGGCCTGCTGGCTTTCTAAGTTTTGGTGATGTGCTTCAGGTGAGAGGTAGGGTGCAGGGAGACAGTGGTTTTCAGTGTCTAGCTATAATGGTCAGTTTCCACTTCTATCAAAGGATGAACTAGTGTAAAACAAGAAGTGCTTAAATGATTTTTATGTAGGCTCATCTTTTTGTAACTGCACTGTTGGTTTTCTCTCTCAGGAGAACCATCCTCAGATGCCCTTGATTAAGTCTAAACAGGATGACGTGAATGCTGCCTGGGAGCGTCTCCACGGCCTGGCTCTGCAGAGACGGAGAACCTTGTCCGAGGCTGCAGACCTCCAGCGGTTCAAACGGTATGAATCTGGCCATTGCTTTCCAGAAAACTTTAAAATAGCATTATTTTTGTTATTTGTATTAGTTTGTTTGTACTCTTGCTAGCAATTAGTGGTCAGCCAAAGTGCTTGCCTCTGAGACAGCAAGGGAGAAGGTAGACAAGGCAATACTATGAAGATTGGAACCCAAAGCAATTCAAAGACAGCACAGCCCTGGTGATTCAGCTGTGGAAGCTCTGCAGAGGCGAGAAAAGCAGACTGAGAACTAGAGTGTGGTGGAAGGTGGGTTTGGGAAGAAGAATAGCCCTCATAGAGAGCTGACCCAGATATGCTAAGTGTCTCTGGAAGCTTAACTGTCAGGAGGTCCATGTTCCTAATATCTCAATGAAACTAACTATTAAGCAAGAACATATTCTGTTACTTTTTGCAAGTATGTAGGAAGGCAATGTAATGGCTCTAGGGTGAACTTGGGGGGTCCTTGCCATGTGCTCTGTTACCCTGTTCCCCCTCACGGCCTGCCTTCTTCTTCTTTGGTTGGAACTCTTGCCAATGTCTGATAGGGATGTGACTGAAGCCATCCAATGGATCAAGGAGAAGGAGCCTCTACTCACCTCTGAGGATTATGGTCAGGATCTTGTTAGCTCTGAGGCACTGTTTCACAGTCACAAGGGACTTGAGAGGAACCTTGCAGTCATGAACGACAAGGTAAGCCACTATCAGAGGAATGGTTGCCCTGGAGATAGGAGAAGCATGTGATGGTCATCTTGCCTAGCACCATACCTCCAGGGGGCACAATAAATTCTCTTTGCATCAACAGAAGGAGGGAGGGCATTTAGTGAGATCTCACCTAATGGCCACAATGCATGTATGTATACTATGCCCCCTGGGTGAGGGGTTCTCTTACAACTGGAACTTTACCTTGGAAGTCAGAACAATGTAATCGAAAAATTTGTACCCTCATATTAATTTGAAATAAAAAATAAAAATAAATATCTCTTTTCAATGAAAGAGAAATTCTGTGGCACTGAAATTTATACTTCTTTATTCTGGTTCCTAACTCACACGTAGATACTGGATACTCCTTATTTTTATTTAAATTATCTTTATTCAAATTATACATACATGAATTGTATTCTATGATATTTTTCTGATCTATTTCATGATTTAAAAACAAAAAATGGATACCTCCACTGATGGTTCCCTAATCTCACCTGGTAAAATTTATCCTATGGCCAGAGAGTCTTTCCTTTCATCTATCAATGCTTTTTTCTGTCGCAGCTGAAACCTGTTTCTTTTTCTTCTGCACTCAGGAGATCAGAAAAGTATTTTCTTCTTTTCCTTTTGTAATAAATTCCAAGACAACAGCCAAACCCACCTTTAGATTTCCCCTTTTCAATGCTAGAGGGAGTGGGCACAGGCACACCAGAGCTTGGAACAGGCCTAACTTCTTGAATGATTCCCACCCTTTCCTTCCTCCCTCACAACTTCAGCTATAACTGAGAACAGTCACTCTCGAGTGCCCACAGTGGAGTCAGCCCACAGAAAGACAGACTCTCACTGTGCTTAAATTACAGCCCTGTCCCCGTACACAGTCTCTGCAAACTTCCACCTTTCTACTTCTTTCATTCTTCCTCATTTTTGTTTTAGTTTTTGGTCTTTTTCCCTAATGATGCACGATAAAATCCCATAATTTAGTGAATAAAGTAATGAAATCCCACACCCTAGATAAGGTCCGATTACAGTGGATTATTATGAAAAGGGGTAGTAACACGTGGAAAGTCATCTATATCCACACTTTGCCCTAATAACCCTCCTACTCAGGGACTGTGCTTAAAATAGTCTGCTATTCCTGGAATTTTCTTAGTCTTAGCAGAAAAGTCTTTCTGACTCCCACAGTAATAATTAGGGAAATGGTATTGAGATGGTGAAGGAACAACTTAGGTCAAATCCTTGCTATGACCCTTCTAGTTGAATGACTTTGAGCAAATAAATACTTTACCTCTTAGTTTTCATATAAAAGAGAAATAAGAATAATTACTACCTCATACTATTATTAAAGGAAGAATCTACAATAAGAAAATACATGTAAAGTGCTTAGCACAATGAGAGATAAAGTACTCCATAAAATGTAATTATTAATGGAGTATATTAGTATCTGTATATTAATATAAATACATCGATATAAACATATTTATAAGTTATTGTTAGTCATGTGATTGTTTTTCTTTTTATTTTTCTTTTTTATTAAATCATAGCTGTGTGCATTAATGCGATCATGGGGCATCTTACAAGGGTATATGTGATTGTTTTTCTATATTTCTTTCACAAATCTTTGCCAAAAGGAGTCAGAATGCTTGAATTTCCTATTAGGTTTCTTTTTTTTCTTTTTTTTTTTAATTTTATTTATTTATTTATTTATTTTTATTAAACCATAGCTGTGTACATTAGTATGATCGTGGGGCACCATACACTTGGTTCATAGATCGTTTGACACATTTTCATCACACTAGTTAACATAGCTTTTGTAGCATTTTCTTAGTTATTTTGCTAAGACCTTCACATTCCACATTTACTAGGATTCACATATACCCTTGTAAGATGCACCGCAGGTGTAATCCCATTAATCCCCCTCAATCCCCCTCCTTCCCCCTCCCTCTGTCCCTCCCCACTCCCTCCCCTCCCTTTCCCCTTTCTCCCTATTCTTAGGTTGTAACTGGGTTATAGCTTTCATGTGAAGGTCCTACACTAGTTTCATAATAAGGGTAAGTACATTGGGTACTTTTTCTTCCATTCCAAAGGTGAAGGAGCTATGTGCCAAAGCAGACAAGCTTAAGCTTTCCCATCCTTCAGATGCACCTGAGATCCAGCAGATGAAAGAAGATCTGGTCTCCAACTGGGAGCGCATCCGGGCCTTGGCTACCAGCAGATATGCCAAACTGCAGGCTTCTTATTGGTGGGAATTTCCTCCTCCTATGGCTCTGTCTTCTCTACAGGGTGCAGGTGTTAACATGAAAAACAGAACTAATAGCGAAGGGAGTATAATAAGATAGCGAGGGGATCCTCTCCGCTGCCTCCTCAGTAGAGGCAAACGATTCGGTTTACCTAAGAAAGTGTTTTGCAGACTGATACAACACGGCAGTCCCCACTTATCTATGGTTTTAGTTGCCCAAGGTCAACTGCAGTCTGAAAATAGTAAATGGAAAATTCCAGAAATGAACAATTCATGAGCTTTAAATTGTGCATAATTTTAAGTAGCATGATGAACTCTCTCGCTGTTATGCTGCATCCCACCCGGCCCATTAGTCAATCACCAAATCCGCCGTTGTGATGTAGCAGTGTTTGTCTTCAAATAATACTTAACTTTACTTAATTGTTCTATTTTATTATTGGTTAATGCTGTTAATTTCTTACTGTGCTATCAAACTTTGTCATAGGCACATAAACATAGTATAGGTAAGACAGGGTTCAATACTACACTGAGAGTCAGGCTTCCACTGGGGGTGTTGGGGCGCATGCCCTATAGAAAGGGGGTATGCTATACTCAGCATGACACCTCCACTCACCCGCATCCACCTGTCTTCCCTGCTTGCATATTCTCATGTTGCTGTGGAGAGGCTCATAATGCTGGACAAGCAGCAGAAGAAACATCTCAAAATCCTGGTTCTAGTTAAGGAGCTGAAATAAATTTTCAAACTGAAGAGCATCAGAACAACTCCATTATTATTTTATGAATGTGGGTTAAAAGTTTATTAAAAAAACAATTTCTTTTTTTTCTTTTCTTTTTTTATTAAATCATAGCTGTGTACATTAATGCAATCATGGGGTACAATGTGCTGGTTTTATATACAATTTGACATATTTTCATCAAACTGGTTAACATAGCCTTCATGGCATTTTCTTAGTTATTGTGTTAAGACATTTATATTCTACACTTAGTAAATTTCACATGTACCCTTGTAAGATGCGCCACAGGTGTGGTCCCACCAATTACCCTCCCTCCACCCATCCTTGTGATTAGTCTTTAACCAGAAGCTACTGTTTACCTTATAGCTATGATTTAAAAATCAAATCGCGTGCATTTAATTTTTTGGAATAAGTAGCCATTTTTTCAAATTTTGTTTTTCATTATTAATAACAGGATTTAAGGTGACCTGATATACATGAGGAATCCTAACCCTAATTCTAGTCCCCCATCCCTACAGTGTGCTTCCTGTTACTAACACAACATGTGTTTATTTACTGGCTGCTATGAGTACTTTATTTCATTTCGAATACCTGTGTGGTAGGTATGACCTTGTAGTGATAGAGAAGTAATTCCCATGTGTCATATCACACCATGACACACCTACCCTAGGAATATGCAACCTGGTGTGGAAGGCTTACAACCTGTACCACTAGAGGACCTAGACTGTGAGTGACAGGAAGAACTAGGGTGCAGGGAGGGCTAGGATTAGGGCGAGGAGCATGTCTTAGTTCAACTCAGCCCCACCTCTTTGTTCAGAGACCTTTACCCTACCTTTCACACAGGTACCAGCGGTTCTCATCTGATTTTGATGAGCTCTCGGGCTGGATGAAGGAGAAGACTGATCTGATCAATGCCGATGAGCTGCCTGCAGATGTGGCTGGCGGGGAGGTCCTGCTGGACAGGCATCAGCAGCACAAGGTAGAAAGGAACAGCCCCCCCACAGGACCAGGGGATGAGGATTAATTCCATGCCAGGAATGCCAAAAGGTTTCTTGCTGCTTTTTTGAAATGTGTCTTATGGCCAACAGCACGAGATTGACTCTTACGATGACAGATTTCAATCTGCTGATGAGACTGGTCAAGCCCTCCTGGACGCCAATCATGAAGCCTCTGATGAAGTTCGGGAGAAGGTAATGTAGTTTAACAGAGTTTGTTAAAATTTCAATCACATATTTAGTCCTCACTTAATGACAAAGAAATATGATAATCTCTGCATGGGAGGAGGATAGAAGTCATCTAAACATGTTAATAATATGCATCCAACTTTATGTTGCTCCCTTTCACATACAGTCATCCGTCATTCCAATCCATGGGGAATTCGTTTGAATACCTCCCTGGGATGCCAAAATCCATGGGTGCTTAAGTCCCTGATATAAAATAATTAATATTTGTATATAACCTATGTTCATCCTCCTGCATGCTTTAAATAATGTATAGATTTATAATGCCTAAGGCAATGTAAATGTCCCATAAATAGTTGTTGCACCATATTGTTTAGGGAGTAATGATAATGACCATGTTCTTCAGATGCAATTTTTTTTTTCAAATATTCTCTATCCATCATCAGTTGAAGCCACAGATATGTAACCCACAGATGTGGAGGACTAACTGTACTGTTTTAGGCAAATTGAGTTACTTGAAATTCTTGGGATATGATGTGTGCTTACTCAAAACTAAGTTTTTATTTATTTATTTTTATTTTTTATTAAGTCATTTGTACATAGATCATAAATACATTTATGCCATTATGAGATTGATGTGTTGATTATTTGTACAAATTGGAGGGATTGCATCCTACTTATCAACATGGCTTTCACCTCATTTACCCAATTACAGCATTAAGACATTTGTTTTGTACACCTGATAGATCCAACATGTACTTGCAATGCACTCCATAGGTGTGGTCCCCCTACTATCCCTCCCTCTATCAACCTACCCTCCTCCCCTCCCCTCCTTCATCCTAGGCTAAAGTTGTATTTCATTTTTCATATGCAAGTATGAGTGATTATAAATTGGTTTCACAGTAGTACTGAGTACATTGGATATTTTTTTTCCCATTCCTGAGATACTTTACTAAGAATATTTTCCAGCTCCATCCATGTAAACATAAAAGAGGTAAAGTCTCCACTTTTTTACTGCTGCATAGTATTCCATGGTATACATATACCACAATTTATTAATCCATTCATGGGTCGATGGGCACTTGGGCTTCTTCCATGACTTGGCAATTATAAATTGAGCTGCAATGAACAATGTGGTGCAAATATCTTTATTGTCAAATGATTTTTGGTCCTTTGGATATATACCTAGAAGGGGAATTGCAGGATCAAATGGCAGGTCTACATTTAGATCCCTGAGTGTTTTCCAAACTTACTTCCAAAAGGAACACACTAGCTTGCATTCCCACCAGCAGTGCAGAAGTGTTCTCTCTTCTCCACATCCACGCCAACATCTGTTGTTTTGGGATTTTGTGATGTGGGCTACTCTTACTGGAGTTAGATGGTATCTCAGAGTAGTTTTGGTTTGAATTTCTCTGATGATTAAAGATGATGAGCATTTTTTCGGTGTCTGTAGACCACGTGACTGTCTTCTTCAAAGAAGCTTCTGTTCATGTCTCTTGCCCACAATCAAATGGGATCACTTATTTTTTTCATAGTAATAAGTTTGAGTTCTCTGTGTATTATGGTTATTAGACCTTTGTTGGAAATATAACCTGCAAAAATCCTCTCTCATTCTGAGGGCTGTCTGTTTGCTTTACTTGGTGTGTTCTTGGCAGTGCAGAAGCTTTTTAATTTGATCAGATCCCAGTAATGTATTTCTGATGTTGCTTCAATTGCCCAGGGTGTCCTCCTCATAAAGTATTCTTCCAGGACAATTTTTTCTTCCAGGCCAATTTTTTCAAGCATTTCCCCTGCACTTTCTCTAAGAATTTTTATAGTTTCATGTCTTAAGTTTAAGTCCTTTAACCAGTGAGAGTCAAATTTGTTAGAGGAGAAAGCTGTGGGTCCAGTTTCAGCCTTTTACAGGTCGCCAGCCAATTCACCTAACACCATTTATTGAATAGGGAATCTTTCCCCCAATTTATATTTTGATAGGCTTATCAAAAATCAAATGATGATAAGTGTCTGGGTTCACCTCTTGGTCTTCAATTCTATTCCATACATCTACCTCTCTATTTTTGTGCTAGTACCACGCTGTTTTGATCACTATTGATTTATAGTATTATCTGAACTCTGGAAGCATGATTCCTCCTGATTTGTTTTTATTTCTGAGTAATGTCTTGGCTATTTGAGGTTTTTTCTGTTTCCATATAAAACGAAGTACTAATTTTTCTAGGTCTTTAAAGTATGACAGAAAACTAAGTTTTTAATTCACCAGCCCTCTGATGTCTACCTAGTAGGAAACCTGTGTACCATTTTGCCTTTTGACACCTTTTGACATATGCTCATTTCTAGATTGTAATTCCATAAGGACTGCACCTAATCACCTGTGGGTCCCCTATACACTTAGCACAGTGCCTGGAACATGGATGACACCTGTACCTTTTCTTCTGTCCTCTATACAACCCCAAATTATGCTGATTTTTCTGTGTCTGTATTTTTCAAATTCACATAAATTATTAGGAAAATTTTAAATACTCAACAATTACAACTGAACAAAGACATCAGGTTTGCCGTCTTTCTAAGCTCCTGGATCACAGTGCCTTGCTTCAGCCCCCTGACCCAGAGAGATTTTGCTCCAGTCACCAAGTCCAGGGATTCCTTGGGATGATAGTAATAATCTATAGGCCACTTTAGGCCACCATCTCACTTGATGCCAGGCATAGCCTGTAGCACTGTGCAATAGGTGAGATTAAGATAACTATGTTTTATATTCTACCAGAACTCTGTGGAGTAGAGTTTTTATGAAAACCGTATTTTCATAAAATAGGTTTTTATTAGTAATACATTTCTGCCAGAGGAGTAGCAGAGCCCTAAGTCCTTGAAAACCTATTATCCTGGGATTCTCAGAACTTGTGCTGTTTTTTTGTTTGTTTTTGTTTTTGTTTTGCTTTGTTTTGTTTTTTTGATAGAGTTAACACAGAAGCAGAAACAGCTATCCTATATTGGAATTTCCTGGGCAGATTCTTGGGCAGAAACAAAGACTTTTTTATGGATTTGAGAATGTCTCTTTTCTCTTTCCTTGATTATTCTAATTGTTTTTCAGAATAAACTGTAGAGTACTCAATCTGACATTGTAAGTGCTTTATGAATTTCATTAAGTGTCCACCTTGTTTTAGACACTGCACTTTTTTCTAGAGCACATTGTACAATCTAACAATTACTTGGAGTTCCTACAGTATTTTATCACAGCATCATGTTCCCCTCTAGTCCTGCTGCCTGCTCCCAGTCCTCGCTACCTACAGTCTGTTTGGTATAAGACTTCCCAGGTTTTCCTGGACTTCTTCTCTCTGGTTGTTCTTACCAGAATTAGTCTTTCCTTCTTCCTTTATACATATTAAACATATTGTTACCTCTTTCATGGCATTTGTTCCATTTTTACTGTGCTAAAATTATGTGCTTAGATGTTGAAACCTTAAAAGAAAAAACTATTTTCTTTTTCATTTTTGTTTCCATTACATGGCTTTGTATTTATTAGATACTCAATTAATGTAGAGTAACATATATGACCTTTCTGATCCATTGTCTTCTCCCTTCCATAGATGGCAATACTTGCCAACAACTGGGCCACCCTGCTGGAACTGTGGGACAGGCGTCAGCATCAGTATGAGCAATGCTTGGACTTGCATCTATTCTACAGAGACAGCGAACAAGTGGACAGCTGGATGAGTAGACAAGAAGTAAGAGTGGGAGGGCTCCGGCCAGCCTCTAGGAATCATTTCTTCTACCCTCACGACTACTAAGAGCACCTCATAACCACTTCTATGGGCCAGAATTTGTCCCAGGAACTACAAAACTATCCAAAGAACAAATGATAGGCTCTTTCTATATGGCTTCTACAATTCCCTCATGGAAAAATACATATAAAAATACTTAAGTACATAGCAGAGAGGCGTTAACCATAACTGAACAGAAGGCAAAATGAATATCAAATTGATGAGGGGTCAAGAAGAGAAAATTGTTACTAGTTTGGGTGGGGAAATTCCATGTGGATAGATTCAGAAACATAGGTAAGAAAATTGTGTGAGAACATCAGGAGGGAGGCCTGAAGCTCCTACTGTTTGAGGCTAGTCTCTACTGACTGCCTGGTTTGTGCTAATTCTTGCATTTTCTCCAGCCATCTTCTCTCCCTCCTTCCTCCTTGTCTCAGACATATTCCATAAAGAATGTTCTTCACTCAAGAAGCACAGCCAGCATGTGCCTTTCTGTCCTCTACAGGCCTTCCTGGAAAATGAGGATCTGGGAAACTCACTCGGCAGTGTAGAGGCCCTTCTTCAGAAGCACGATGACTTTGAGGAAGCCTTTACTGCCCAAGAAGAGAAGATTACTGTAAGAAATGGGCCCTGGGCTGGGCACTGTCTTTCTGCTTGTATAGCTCACCTCAGACAATACCTGGGCCTTTGTACAGAAAAAAAGAAGGAAGGAAAAAAAAATCACTCTTATAACTACTAAACATAGCATGAGGATTATTCTTAATTAAGTTACCTCCTTGTTTTATTCTTAGTAGTATTTCTTTGTGCTTTTAAACTCTTTGATTTAATTTTCTAAACATGTAAAATGTTGATATAGTGTGAAAGGTAAAACATCATACTTATCTTTAAAGGAAAAATAAAACAATTAAAACATCCAGTAAAAGAATCATACCCATTTTTACTAATATACTTCATATTCTACAAAGCATGTTAGGAAAGTTTTCTGAGATGGCAGGTCATTTTTTTCCAGATTCAGTGCATGATTATATTTGTTTTTTCCTCTCTAGTAATATCTTACTACAGTTTTCTCTTCTCTAGTAATATCTAGATATGTAAGTAATATCTACTCTTTTCCTTCATATTTTTCTTAATAGAATTTCTTCATCTTTGTATTTCTTATCTAAGCTGCTACACTATTTTCCTATTAACTTCAATTTACAGTGTCCAGAAATCCTGTCAATATAGAAGCAGGACTCAGAGGAGTGTGAGAATGACTTCATGGGTCCAGCTTATTATATGTCTTTGGCCATCTTCTAGCATGGTGCTGACCTTAACTTCCCCTCCCCACTTGCACAAACATGCCATCAACCCCTGCAGCAACAACAAAAAATTCCAAGTCTTCTTAACCTTCACTCAATCTGGAACTTAATATTTTCCATTGTTGATCCATATTCATGTTCTTTCTGCTTAATTGTATTGGATAAAGGCTAACGCTATAAAATAATTTCCATATGAAGTGCTATCATTTATTTTAGATGATTTTTCTATTCCAGTTAATTCTAAGCTCCTTTGGGATATATATGTAAAAATTTCTGAGTGCTCTACCCACATTGCTGGAGATATAAATATGGATACAGATAATTATATGATAGAAGAATAGATGGATAGGGAAACAGATGGAAAGTTAGACTTGTGCCACTGGACGTGACTGTATTGTTAATAGTGCTTCCTCTTGGCAGTTATGATTAGATCAAATATTTATCTTGTAGTGACATATGAACTCATTCAGCATAGCTTGGTATATATTGTGGCACAGAGGAAGTAATTGATATCCCTAAGGTATATTTTGAAGTGCAATTAATTTATAAGAGGAATCTGAATGAAGACCTCGGTCTTTTGACCTTCTAACTTGTTCCCTCCAATGTTGTCATGCTTCATATTTAAACAAGCATCCGACTCTGACCACTTACTCAGTGGGAAAACGACTGTATTTCTTTTTCAGACATTAGACAAGACTGCAACCAAATTGATTGACAACGATCATTATGATTCAAAGAACATCGCTGCTATCCGTGATGGGGTATGTCCAAGGGCCCAGAGCTTCTGCCTGCCTATGCACAGGGGTCAGGGAAACTGCTGGGGGTATGCTGAGCAAGTGGGCATGGAATCTCATGAGCCCATAACTGGTTTTGCTAACAGTGAGTTTGCTCATGGTTTTTGCAGCTGCTGGCCCGGCGGGATGCCCTGCGTGAGAGGGCTGCCATTCGACGCAGATTGCTGGAGGATTCTTTGCTTTTGCAACAATTGTATCAAGATTCAGATGACCTAAAGAACTGGATTAACAAAAAGAAAAAGTTAGCAGATGATGAGGATTACAAGGTAGGCAGGGTTTTCAGACCATGGATAAGTGTTTTAGGAGTTAGTTTCGTGGAATTACAATCTTAGAGACAAATGGACTTCAGTGTTCAGCTGATGATCTGCATTTTATAGATGAAGAAACAGGGGCTGAGAAGAGGGTAATGACTCCCCTAAGACTATATATTCAGTTACAAATCTAGGTTCTGGTTACCCTCTGCCATTCTTCACCCCTTTCCTCTGACACGGCTTCCAGTGATCCTTAACAGAGTGGAGGAAGGGTAGGGATGATCCTTGCTAGCTGCTGTTCTCCCTGTATCAGATCATCTGCTCCCCTTGAGCCCTATAAAGTAGGAAAATATTGTGTCTAATTTCATTTGGAAAGCTAGTAGTAATTCAAAAGTATCCTAAAAGTTTGATATAATATAGAGATACAGTTTTGTGGCTGGAAGACAACTGTTCCCTATTTTATAAATGAGGGAACCATGATCTAGTTTTGCAAGTGAATTGGCCAAAGCTATCCAGTTATTTAGAAGGTGGTTTAACATAAAGTTTAGAAGCACTCTGGAGAAGGTGAACCTGGGCTTACATTCTTACTTTAGTTAGTGTGACTATGGAAATTCCTGAGTTATCTCTGAGCCATAGACATGTCTTTCTTGGAGTTGTACTGAACACATATTTGGCATTCAAAAATGTTATATAATATAAAATATTATGTGCACACATATACACCCACAAACATTGACATTTGCCATCAAGGCTAGAATTATTCTCTTGATTTCTAAGCCAGTGTCTCTTTACTTTCCTAGATATCATTTAGTCTTAAATATGTTCTTCTGATCCTTTTGTTCTTATATCTTTATAGATCTATGAACATCTTATCTCTACCTTTTATTTCATGGTACTAGATTGCACATGTTTGCATTCTTTAAAGAAATTTTGGCTATATTGTATACTGAATAAATATTGGGCAAATGAATTAATGACCCATGTACTTGGAAAGAGATGGAAAATAATTTTCACCTCTCATGATAGCTCCCACTGAGGTTTAATGGGTTCATGGAGTGTCATATTCAAAATGATCTTCAGGCAGTATCCAGGCTCAGTGCAAATAAAATCTGCCACGTGTAGGTGGAGATATTGGTCATGGGAGTTTTCTGAGTACTGGACTAGTGCAATCCTTCCTGGGATCCTCTTCTTAGTAGAGTAAGATTTGTAGTATGAAGTAACCCCTATCCTTAAAATTTCTTCCTCTCACTCTTCGAGTAATGTTTTCTCTTCCCCTCTATTTTTCTTAGGATACACAGAACTTGAAGAGCCGGGTTCAAAAGCAGCAAGTGTTTGAAGAGGAACTGGCAGCTAATGAGATCCTTCTCCATGACTTAAAGAAAACTGGGCAGGAGATGATTGAGGGTGGTCACTATGCGGCTGACAACGTGACCACTCGTCTGTATGAAGTAGACAGCCTCTGGAAGGAGCTGTTAGAGGCTACAGCACAGAAAGGTAAGAAGCAGGAGTCTTGGTGAAAGGCCAGTTCTTACATTTGAAACCCACCACATTCACCTTTCCTGCCACAAATTTATCTGGTGACCTCTTTGAGAAAGGATGCTACCCATTTGTTTCCTTGTGTCTTCCTTTTGATGGTACACAAGTTTATAAAATCCACCTTCAACTTATCACACTAATTTTAACATAATTTAAAAGTTAAAGTCCCTCTTGCAATCACGTGTTTTCTTCACTTTCTTTTACTTTTTTTTTCTTTCCCTTGAACATATCTTCATGAACTATAAATGTAGTGATGGCAGTGTACCTAAATTTAGCGCGCATATATTGGTTCTATAAACTAGACAAGACAGGATGGCTCGGGTGATTAAATTAGACATTAAAAGATTGTTGGCATCACTTGTGATATTCCTATAATATCTAATTCTTATAGATCTTGATCACATGTTTTTTTCATCTAGGTGAACATGTTCAGCCTCTGCTGTAAACTTTTTAAAAAATTACCACATCTTCTTATATGGGAAGAATATAAATATAAAATATATATAAGAATATAAATATAATAATATTTATAAATATAAATATAAATTTATATATAAATATATGAATTATATAAATATATTATAGAAATATATATAAATTTATATAGACATAATTTATTTTATTATATATTATATATAATTTCATTATATATTTTATTATTTTTATTATATATAATAAATATATATGTATAATAATTATATATAATATATTATTTATTTTATCATTATTACATATTATTTTATTTATAATAATATATATTTTATTATATATAATTTTATATATTTATATAAAATATAAATATATATAAAATAAATATAAAATATATAAAATATAAATATATATAAGAATATAATATAAAATATAAGCCTCTACTTACATTTTACCTCAGCTCTTACTCTGGAAAATTAATCAATTGTTGGTAGTTAACCAGATATGAGTTTTCTCTGTCAATGTACCCCTTGTTATGGACATCAACCTAGAAACATGATTCTGCCCTGTTTACAAAAATGGTATGTCATACTTATGTTTTTGGATGTCCTTCTGATTTTTGGATTAGGAAAACACAAATGCAAGTTGGCCATAACAATAAGATGTCATGACCACTTCTCATCAGGAGATACAGTAACCACTTTGCAGAAACAATGCAAATAATAGCTATAAGGTCCTATAGCGTATAATAAGGACTTTAGCCAAACAGAATATGAATAATACATTTTCTGGAAAATAAAATTAGGGCATGGTTTGTAATGAAAGATGGACACTATGGGCAGGATAGCAAAATTCATAAAAAGGCGTTTATAAAAAGAAACTTCAAAATTATGATCATACTAATGTACACAGCTATGATTTAATAAAAAAATAAATAAATAAAAAATTTCAAACTGAATCAACATTACATATTATGTATGCTTCCCATAAAAAGAGAGTGTTGGGTTTGAATTTCTTTGAAAAAGAGATCTGAATAGAGAGTAAAAAGTAATATATGAAGACACAAAAGATAGTTAAAATCTGACACAACAGAACTATACCTCACCAGGGATTGTTTATTTTTGTTTTGAGAATATTATTCTATTCAAAAGCAATTTTACCATTGGGAATCCATTCAAATTTAAATAGACTTTTTATATAATCACATGTGAGAGAGTTATATTTTTCTCTTTGTAGTGTAAAAATATTATATTGCTTCCTAATTTAAGGGAAGGTAGATTCCAGTGCCGATAGGAGCAGTTATGATACTTAATGTCTTGTGACGAATGTCTTCTCTCAGGGACCCAGTTGCATGAAGCTAACAAGCAGCTGCAATTTGAAAACAATGCAGAAGACTTGCAGCGCTGGCTGGAGGAAGTGGGGTGGCAGGTCACCTCCGAGGACTACGGAAAAGGCCTGGCTGACGTGCAGAACAGACTAAGGAAGCACAACCTCCTGGAGGCGGATGTGGCTACTCGCCAGGTTTGCTGTTAGCTTTTTGGCCAATTGTAGGCAATCATAAGTGTTCTGTGCACACCCATGATAGGTAATTGTTATTAAGAGAACAAAGGATGAAAGGTAAAAGTTTTTGGTTTTTGTTGTTTTTTATTTTTAGTTGGCCTCTTCTTAGTATCTCCTCCACTCTCACCAGGAGACCTGAGTGCTTAGGGTCTTTTGTCAGAACTCTGTGGGCAGCATAAGACTTGGGTGACTCTTCTAAACCTAGCACTCTTCTCTCAATCCAGAAATCTGAGTTTTATATATAATGGTGTCACTTTTTAGTTTTGTGGTTTTTGATAGGTCCATTTTACCTTTTTATTTCTCAATATCCTCATCTGTAAAATAAGGGCTGGGGATAAAATTGCTTTTTCCTGTTCTGATATGTGTATTTTGTGATTCAAAGTTTGAAAATACTTTATTTTAAATCTTACAACTTTTTTAAAGAAAATTGAAACCCACAGAAGGAAAGCAACTTTCCCAATGTTACAGAGAAAACTAGCAAAAGGGCAAGACTATGAGACAGAAGTCTAAGCTCCTAGTTTCAGGAACATGTCCACCAACATCCCATCAGGCTGTTATTTAAAATAGATCCATCCACTAAGTTTCTAGATCATGAATCCCGTATGTGAGTTTTGGAAGAATTCAGTGGAAATCCACTCCCAGTGACACAATTTCTCATCCTAAGAATCCTACCTTGTATTTAAAAATGACTCTGCTGTTCCCTTGAAAGTTCCACTAATTAAAACACACTTTTATGTTGTCTTCTCCTCGATCATTCTGAATTAAATGTGAAAGAATAACCTACAGAAAACAGGAAAAAAAGTCACTTTTATACTTTTAGGAATCGATTCATGGGGCTTTAAATAAGTCCAAATCTTGCAGATAGGAAAATCATAAAAAGAAGGCTTTGAAATCTGTGTGGAGGAACAGAGTTTCAAAGGAGGAAAAGATAAGATTTGTTTACTTTTTTATTAAAGAAAAGAAGAAAGGACATTTTGAGGAAGATGAACTGTGCGTATAATCAATTAAGAAACAGGAGTACATGGTTTCATTTGGGAAAGATAGAGCCCCTGATCTCCAGGCATGGGTTCTCCTAGTGGGAGCAGAGCCTAACAGATGATACTTGGAAAGGAAATTTTAGATATGGAATGTTAAAGTTGGAGACTATCCTCTAGCCCAGTGGTTCTCAACCTTTCTAATGCAGTGACCCTTTAATACAGTTCCTCATGTTGCTCACAGCAATGAAAATAATTTTATGGTTGTGAAAGAACTTTGTCTAGATCAAATGGCAATAGACTGTCAGATGAGGAAAAAATGCCAGGTCTTCTCTGGCCCCAGCCTGTAGCACCTTGCACTACTTCAGAGGTTTTCAAAGAGTATAGTGGATCCATACTAATAATGATAATGCTTATGTTTGGAAATCACTCTATTATGCAGTAATGTTTTCCAGTGTCCTAAGAAATGAGAACAGTTGGCTAGTGGAAGATTTTAATTTTAATTCTTTATGGATGCTTTAATTTTTTAGGAAGAAGTTCAATATATGTTTTAAGAAGTTATTGATAGCCATTTTTTCCCCCCAGTCTGAGGAGAGATTGATCAAACTCTTTATAGATTGAGCACTGGACAGCAAACTAGAAAAAGTTAAATACCTAATGTTCCTACACTACTTGAAGAACTACTCATTTACCTCCCCTGCCCCCTAAAACCCAAGCAAAACAGGCAAACAAAAATTCTGAGTACTGGATTTCTGCCAGGCTGGCAGTTAGAGTTGACCTCACTGAAAGATGGAATGTATCTCTTATATCTATTTCAACACATACACGTGCAACAGAAATTTTATTTCCAGAAAGATCCTTCAGAATCCTGTTTTTGAATCCCTTCCTTCTCAGATACAGCCAAAACCGGGAAAACTAGGTAGTGACCCAGGCAATGCCTTTACATTTATCTTTTGAAGATTCTGACATTTGTTTCTGTAACACTACGTTTCATCACAAAAGTATTATTAGTGTTGTGCAACAACCTTAAGCCTGAGAAGTTTCCATTTATTTACAGTTCTGTCTCATTTTAAAGAGAAAGAGAATATGGAAGGGGAGCTGAGGTGAAAAAAGGTTCCCACTCTTTTTCTTCAGGCCCATGTTTATCAATACTCCTAATTAAAGCTCTGCAGTTCTGATTTTTCTGATTTCCCTAGTGTATTGTACAAATATTTTGTCCTTTCTAAAATGTGTTTGGAGAACTGCTTTGCTATAAACAGTCCCCAGTTGAAAGAGGTGGTCCTCCATGCAGCAACCCCTTCCATCCTGTTTCACTGAATTAGACAGGGGTCCAGTACATATGGGGACTGATTTTTCCAGGCCCCCCTTCCCTCCATACCAAATTGCCATCGCTACCCACTGAGCGATAAAATTTCCTGATACCCATTCTATTTCCCTTAGGATCAGGTGGACACCCTCACAGACCTGGCTGCATATTTTGAAGAAATAGACCATCCTGATTCTGGGGACATAAGGTCAAGGCAGGAGTCCTTGGTGTCCCGGTTTGAGACTCTGAAAGAGCCACTGGCCACCCGGAAGAAGAAGCTCATTGACCTACTCCATCTGCAGCAGATCTGTAGAGACACTGAGGATGAGGAGGCCTGGATCCAAGAAACTGAACCCTCAGCAGCATCCACCTACCTTGGTTAGTATAGCTTGAGCAGTCTAAGCCATGAGGAGGAACCCCAGTCTGCAGAGGGCTTGAGACCTGGGATACAGTAGTAAGGGGCTGACAAGTTTTCTCTTACCTTTTCCCCCAAATTTCTAGACTCATGAAAATTTGTCTAATCCCCCTTAAAAAGATTTTAAAAATATATACTAAAAACATCACCTCCTAAAACTAGACATGAGCAATGCCATGAATTTAAGACTTCTGGGAAGTTCTCAGCTTTATGCTGCTTGCTCTGAAATTTGTGTTATTGTAAAGGTCCTTTGCTGAGCAGGCATGGTTAATGTTTGAGACAAGTATTTCTGTATAGGTTGTTGGTGGGTGCCTTTTATAAACTATATGCTATTTATTATAAGGATAAAAGGGGTAAAGTAGCAAAGTACAGCTTTTCTTTTCTTTTCTTTTTTTAGTGATTAAATGAATTTTATTCAACTACTCTCTGAACTTCAAATTTTGGGGTCTTTTTCTTTTTTTATTATTATAAAATTATAGCTGTGTACATTAATGCGATCATGGGGCACCATACACTGGTTTTATAGACCATTTGACACATTTTCATCACACTGATTAACATAGCCTTCCTGGCATTTTCTTAGTTATTGTGTTAAGACATTTACATTCTACATTTACTAAGTTTCACATATACCCTTGTAAGATGCACCACAGGTGTAATCCCACCAATCACCCTTCCACCGCCCACCTCCCCCCTCCCTCCCTCCCTTTCCTCCTACCCTCTATTCTTAGGTTATAACTGGGTTATAGCTTTCATGTGAAAGCCATAAATTAGTTTCATAGTAGGGATGAGTACATTGGATACTTTTTTTTCCATTCTTGAGATACTTCACTAAGAAGAATATGTTCCAGCTCCATCCATGTAAACATGAAACAGGTAAAGTCTCCATCTTTCCTTAAGGCTGATAATATTCCATGGTGTACATATACCACAATTTATTAATCCATTCGTGGATCGGTGGGCACTTGGGCTTTTTCCATGACTTAGCAATTATGAATTGGGCTGCAATAAATGTTCTGGTACAAATATCTTTGTTATAATGTGATTTTTGGTCTTCTGGGTATATACCTAGTAGAGGAATTATAGGATTGAATGGAAGATCTATTTGTAGATCTCTAAGTGTTCTCCATACATCTTTCCAAAAGGAATGTATTAATTGGCATTCCCACCAGCAGTGTAGAAGTGTTCCCTTTTCTCCACATACACACTAACATCTCTGGTCTTGGGATTTTATGATATGGGCTAATCTTACTGTAGTTGGATGATATCTCAAAGTAGTTTTGATTTGCATTTCTCTGATGATTAAAGATGATGAGCATTTTTTCATACGTCTGTAGGCCATCCACCTGTCTTCTTTGGAGAAGTTTCTCTTCAAGTCCCTTGCCCAGCCTGCGATGGGATCACTTGTTCTTTTCTTGCTTATACATTTGAGTTCTCTGTGGATTCTGGTTATTAAACCTTTGTCAGAGACATAACCTGCAAATATCTTCTCCCATTCTGAGGGCTGTTTGCTTACTTTACTTACTGTGTTCTTGGCTGTGCAGAAAATTTGTAGTTAGATCAGGTCCCAGTAGTGTATTTTTGAAGCTGCTTCAATTGTCCGGGGGTCCTCCTCATAAAATACTCGCCCAAACCAATTTCTTCAAGGGTTTTGCCTGCACTCTCTTCTAGTATTTTTATAGTTCCATGTCTTAAGTTTAAATCTTTGATCCAGTGAGAGTCTATCTTAGTTAATGGTGAAAGGTGTGGGTCCAGTTTCAGTCTTCTACAGGTTGCCAGCCAGTTCACCCAGGACCATTTGTTAAGTGGGGAATATTTTCCCCACTGAATGTTTTTAATTGACTTGTCAAAGATCAAATAATGGTAAGTAGCTGGATTGATCTCTTGGTTCTCTCTTCTGTTCCAGACATCTACTTCTCTGTTTTTGTGCCAATACCATGCTGTTTTGATCACTATCAGTTTATAGTATAGTCTGAGGTCTGGTAGCATGATTCCTCCTGCTTTGTTTTTATTTCTGAGTAATGTATTGGCTATTTGAGGTTTTTTTATGATTCCATATAAAACGAAGTATTATTTTTTCAAGATCTTTAAAGTATGACAGTGGAGCTTTAATAGGGATTGCATTAAAATTGTATATTGCTTTGGGTAGTATGGACATTTTAACAATGATTCTTTCCAGCTACGAGCATGGTATGTTTTTCCATTTGTTAACATTTTCAGCTATTTCTTTTCTTAGAGTTTCATAGTTCTCTTTATAGAGATCTTTCACATCCTTTGTTAGATAAACTCCCAAATATTTCATTTTCTTTGGCACTACTGTGAATGGAATACAATCCTTAACTGTTTTTTCAGCTTGACTATTGTTGGTATATATAAAGGCTACCAATTTATGAATGTTGATTTTGTAACCTAAGATGCCGCTGTATTCCTTGTTCATTTCTAAGTGTTTTGTAGTAGAATCCCTAGTGTTTTCCAGGTATACAATCATATCATCTGCAAAGAGCAAAAGATTGATCTCTTCTGACCCTATAAGGACACCCTTGATTGCCTTTTATTCCCTAATTGTGATGGCTAAAACTTTCATTACAATGTTTTTTTTTAATTTTTTTATTATTATTATTTTTATTTATTTATTTTTATTAAATCATAGCTGTGTACAATGTTAAAGAGCAGTGGAGTCAATGGGCAGCCTTGTCTGGTTCCTGATCTGAGTGGAAATTATTTCAATTTAATTACATTCAATATGATATTGGCTGTGGGTTTGCTGTAGATGGCCTCTATCAATATAAGAAATGTCCCTTCTATACCAATTTTCTTAAGTGTTCTGATCATGAAGGGATGCTGAATATTATATAAGCTTTTTCTGCATCAATTGAGAGAATCACATGGTCTTTGTTTTTTAATTTGTTTATGTGCTGGATTATAGTTATAGATTTACATATATTGAACCAGCCTTGAGTCCCTGGGATAAAACCAACTTGGTCATGATGTATAATTTGTTTGATGTGTTGCTGGATTCTGTTTGTTAGGATCTTGTTGAATATTTTTGCATCTATATTCATTAGTGATATTGGTCTATAATTTTCTTTTCTTGTTGGGTCTTTTCCTGGTTTGGGGATCAGGGTGATGTTTGCTCTATAGAACGTGGTGGGTAGTCTTCCTTCTTTTTCTACATTTTGGAACAGGTTGAGTAATATAGGTACTAGTTCCTCTTTAAAGGTTTGGTAGAATTCTGATGTGAAGCCATCTGGTCCCAGGCTTTTCTTTTTAGGGAGATTTTGTATGGTTGATGCTATTTCAGAACTTGATATTGGCCTGTTCAACATTCCACTTGATTTTGGCTAAGTCTTGGAAGGTGACGTGCTTCCAAGTATTGGTCAATTTACTTGAGATTTTCATATTTCTGAGAATAAAGTTTATTGTAATATTCATTAAGGATTTTTTGAATTTCTGAAGAGTCTGTTGTTATTTCGTCTTTGTCATTTCTGATTGATGAGATTAGAGATTTTACTCTTTTTTTCCCGGTTAGGTTAGCCAAAGGTTTATCTGTTTTATTGACCTTTTCAAAAAACCAACTTTTTGATTTATTGATCTGTTGTATAATTCTTTCGTTTTCAATTTCATTTAATTCTGCTCTAATTTTCGTTGTTTCTTTTCTTCTATAGGTTTGGGGTTGGAATGTTCTTCCTTTTCCAGTTGCTTGAGATGTCCCATTAAGTTGTTAACTTCCTCTCTTTCTGTTCTCTTGAGGAAGGCTTGCAGTGCTATAAATTTCCCTCTTAGGACTGCCTTTGCAGTATCCCAGAGGTTCTGATAATTCATGTCTTCATTGTCATTTTGTTCCAAAAATTTGGCAATTTCCTTCTTAATCTCATCTCCGACCCAGCAATCATTCAGCATAAGGCTATTTAACGTCCATGTTTTTGTATGAGTATGCAGATTCCTGTTGTTACTGAGTTCAACTTTTATTCCATGGTGGTCCGAGAAGATGCAAGGAATAATTTCTATTCCTTTAAATTTACTGAGGTTAGACTTGTGACCTAAGATGTGATTGATTTTGCACTATGTTCCGTGGGCTGATGAGAAGTATGTGTATTCAGTTTTCTTGGGATGAAATGTTCTTAGATGTCTACTAAATCCAAAAGTTGGATGGTTAGGTTTAAATCTAAAATTTCTTTGCTCAGCTTCTTATTGGAGGATCAATCCAACACTGCCAAAGGAGTGTTGAAATCTCCAACTATTATGGAACTGGAAGAAACCAAGTTGCTCATGTCTGTCAGAGTTTCTCATATAAATTGAGGTGCATTCTGGTTGGGTGCATAGATATTAATAATTGAAATCTCATCATATTGAGTGATGAGAACAAATATGAAGTGACCATTCTTATCCTTCCTTACTTTTCTTGGTTTAAAGCCTATTGTGTCTGCAAATAGAATTGCAACACCTGCTTTTTTCTGATTACCATTTGCCTGCAATATGGATGACCATCCTTTCACCCTGGGTCTATATTTATCTTTTAAGGTAAGATGTGACTCTTGTATGCAGCAAATAACTGGCCTGAGTTTTTGTATCCAGTCAGCTAACCTGTGCCTCTTTAGAGGACAGTTTAAGCCATTCATGTTAATGGAAAATATTGATAAGTCTGGTAAAAATTTGGGTATTGAGTTTTTTGAAATTCCAGTGGACATTTTTAATCCTTTTGCCACTGTGGAAGTTGGAGTTTGATCAAAAGTTTCTGAATGAGTTACTTTTGTGGTATAGGATTGGGCTGGTCATTATGGAGGATAGGTCTGAGAATATCTTGAAGAGCTGGTTTGGTTATGGCAAATTTCTTCAACATGTGAATGTCATTAAAGTATTTAATTTCTCCATGATAAATGAAACTCAGTTTAGCTGGATACAGGATCTGGGGTTGAAAGTTGTTTTGCTTTAGGAGATTAAAAGTCAATTACCATCCTCTTCTGGCTTGAAAAGTTTCAGCAGAGAGATCTGCAGTCAGTCTAATATTCTTCCCTTTGTAGGTAATGGATTTCTTACGTCTGGCTGCTTTCAGAATTTTCTCCTTTATATTAACTTTAGTGAAGTTAATTATGATATGCCTAGGGGATGTATTATTCAGATTGAGTCTTGCTGGGGTTCTGAAACTGTCTGCTATCTGAATTTCAGAATCTCTTGGCATGTCTGGAAAATTCTCTTTCATAATATCATGGAGAAGGGCCTCTGTGCCCAGCGAGGCCACTTCATCAGTTTCAGGGATTCCAATGAGGTGGATATTAGCCTTCTTCGAATTATCCCAGAGCTCTCTGAGAGAATAATCTGTTTTTGCTCTCCATTTCTATTCCTCTTTGAGAGTTTGGGAGCATTCAAAGGCTTTGTCTTCAATGTCAGAAATCCTTTGTTCTGCTTGCTCCACTCTGTTACTGAGGGATTCTACTGTAATTTTCAGATCTTTGAGGGCTGCAAATTATTGCTTCAGTGCGTCAAAATCTTTGGTGGTTTTGTCTTTAAATTCGTTGAATTCTTGAGACAACTTTTGAATTTTTCCTTGAATTTCTAATTTTGACTTTTGAATTGCTCCT